>NW_026294606.1:83432442-83699942 GCF_007827085.1 Peromyscus californicus insignis | reverse complement strand
TTCATTTTTTTTTTTTTTCTGCTTCTCTCAGGCAGAAAATTTCAGTCCTTAACCTTTATGTTAAACGGCACTATGCCTGAGGATATAGCTCACTCTCCTCGTACATTGCTGCCCCATTGTTCTGTGGCTGAGGGTGAAATCGGAGTAAATCCCACAGCCCTGGCTCACGCCAGCAACCACACTGGAATTCATGGGGGTCCCTGACAATGGAAGCCTGACATGCCAAGCCAGCAGAAGAGCAGGCAAAGCTGTGGTAACACCAGGACCTCAACCCCAGTTCCCAGCCCGTGTGAGCATGAGTGTGAGCGGCTGCTAAGCTGACTTCAGGTTCGTTCATCTCAAAACATAGACTTCTTTCTGGAAGATTCATTTTTATGTGTGTGCATGTGTGCCTGTGTGGAGACATGGACGCATAAGTTGCAGGGAGGCCCACGGAGGCCTCAGATCGGGCTGTCCCATGTGGGTGTTAGGAACTGAACGCAGGTTCTCTGAAAGAGCGCTGTAAATCCTTAACTACTGAGCTACCTCACCAGCGCTGAGGCTTACTTCTTTGAAGAGACCCCTATGAGAGGCTGGGGAGGTTGCCCAGTGGTTAGAGCACAGGTATTGCTTAAAGATCAGTTCCTAGCACCAGTGTCAGGTGGCTCATAACGCCCGTAACCCCAGCATCAGGGGCTCGGGTACCTTCCTCTGGCCATTGCAGGCACCTGCACGTGAGTGTGCCACTTACCCACAAAGACACCATCATGGACACACACACACACACACACACACACACACACACACACACACACACACACATCATAAATAAAGACAAGAACAAAAGAGCACCCTGTGGGACTGTAAGGTGTCTAGCTCAAAGGTGCTCCACTTCAACATCTCAGTCAGTCGACATCATTAAGAACTCTAGAAGAGGGGCTGGGGAGATGGCTCAGTGGTTAAGAGCACCGGCTGCTCTTCCAAAGGACCTGGGTTCAATTCCCAGTACCCACATGGCAGCTCACCACTATCTGTAACTCCAGCTCCAGTTCCAGACATATATGCAGACAAAACCCCAATGCACATAAAAAGAAGAAGAACTCTAGAAGAGGTCTGTAGGTGTGGCTCAACTGGCAGAGTGTTTTCCTAATAAGCTTGAAGCCATGGGTTCAATCCCTAGCATCAACTAAACCAGAGGATTCCTGTCATCCCCGCACTTGGGAGGCAGAGGCAGGAGGATCAGTTCATGGATAGCCTTGGGTACATAGTGAGTCAGAGGTCAGCCTAGGGTACACGGCTGGGAATGTAGGTCAGTGGAGAGTCTTTTCCCAGCATGCAAGAGGCCCCAGAACCCCATGACAAGAAAGAGAGAGAGAGAGAGAGAGAGAGAGAGAGAGAGAGAGAGAGAGAAAGGAAAAGAAAGAAACTTCTAAGAGAAACGGGGTCACTTGTCGACAGCGACATTAATATTTCATTTTCTTTCATTTGTAGTACATACTATACAAGTCAGACAGCTGAAAAACCCTGTGGAGGTAACTGACTGCTTCCCTCAGAACAGCATAAATGTACCCCCTTTTTATTCTGAAAATTGTCGAAGCTACAGAAATACTAAGTGAATAATCCAGCTTGCAAGGACCCCCTGTAGCCTTCAGCTGGGCTCAATAGCTGTTCATACTCTCTCTCCCCTCCCTGTGGTACAGGCATAGATACGCAGACAAACACATACTCACATAGCTTGAGCCGTTTGGAAGTCAGTTGCGGGCATCATGACTCTAAGTGCTTCTGGATACATTTTCTAAGAACAAAAACATCGTCTTCCCAATCCCACGGCATGATCACATCCAGGAAACCGAACATTGGTTTGTTAAAGGGTCAACACAAGGTAAAATGACTGCTAGACAGATACAAAACGAATTTTCATCATTGATGGAGGAACTGTGAGGCAGTATAGTCAGTGCAGAACGAAGTCGGTGAGCTTCATCAGCAAGAATATTGAAGAGAAGAGGAAACCTGGCTTCTTTTTGCCCCTCTCTCCTTCTCTCCCCCCCTTCCCTTCTCAGTGCTGGTGGTGGAGACAGGGCTATGTGCATGCTAGGCAAATGCACTACCAGTGAACTGCACCCCATCCCCAGACTGTCTTCTTGTCTATGAGTGAGGGTTCTTATGTGATGCTATCTATTGGCATAAAGCTAACAAACCATACAGGGCCTCTAGAGGATCAAAATTAGCTGACTCTGAAGTGTGTGTTGTAGAGTTGAGTCCATGGTTTGTCCATAAAGAACTAGTGAGTAAATATGCTGGGCTTTACAAACCATATGACTTTCATAACTACAGATTTCCATGTGCCATTGAACATAAAAGTCACCACAGACAATATATGAAGAAATAAATAAGGTTGTGTGCTAATAAAGCTTTATTTACACATAAGTGGTGGCAACATATTGCCCAGTGGTTGCAGTCTGCCCTTTTCTAAAGAGCATGTTATCTTCTACCAAAGCACAAAATTTCACCAAGAGATACAAAAACAAACAAACAAACAAAAATAGGACCTAGAGATGGGGCCCAGTTGGTAGACTGATTGCCTGGCACACACATAAAGCCAAAGGTTCAAATCCCAGAACTGTACAAAACCAAATGTGGGGGTGCACGCCTGTCATCCCAGCACTCAGGAGGTAGAAGCAAGAGGCTCAAAATTCAAGGTCATCCTGGGGTACCTAGTGAGTTGGCAGCCAGCCCAAGCCACAGGAGTCACTGTTCATCCCCTCAGAAAAACTCCAAGAAAGCAACCCCCTAAAATACCACATTACTGTGGCTTCCTAAAATTCATGAGGTAAAGTATTCTTAAACATAGTATTTTAATTAATTTCCTGAGATTCTCATACATGCTTACAATGTATTTTGATTATGTCCACCCCCATTGTCTACCCTAACTCCTCTGAGATCCACCGCTGTCCTCACCCTCTCCCCAATTCATGCCCTTGATTTTGTTTATTTCCTTGCACCCCCCCCCCCCTTTTAAACACACTTACTCCCGAGTGTGGGACTAGTCACTGGAGCGTGCTTGACTAGCCGACTAGGGGCTGTGCACCTAAAGAAAACGAATTCTTTCTCCTCCAGAAGGCATCAGCTTCCCCCCTCCTTGTGCTGGGATGCCGGCTGGCCTGGTCTTGTGACCACAGTGGCTGTGAGTTCCCGAGTGCAGCTCCAGTCATGTCCAGAAGAACTCTCACCCGGGTCCTCCCTGACCTCTGGCTCTTACAGTCGTCACCCCATCTTCCATGATGATTCCTGAGCCTTGGGGATGCGGAATGATACAGATGTCCCATTTGCTGAGCCGTCCAGTGATATTTATTCTCTGCCCTGTGGTTGTGAGTTTCTGTGTTAGCCACCATCTACTGCACGAAGATACTTCTCTGATGAGGTCTGAGAGCTGCATGAATCTATGGTACAGAAATATGAATTTAAAGGGCAGTTGGATTATTTAGCAGGATAATAAGCAGGTCTCAGGGGCCTGTCGGGCTCCCCAACCATGGGTTCTTGGCCAGATTTGCAGTACCAGACATTTGTCTCCTCCTGTGGAGTGGGCCTTAAGCCCGACCAAAAGCAGTTGTTTACTCCCAGAACAATTATTGCCACTCATGGGGCGGGGGGGGTGGGGAGAGGGGGTGTCTCAGCTTGGTAAGACCATTGATCCATTGATGACATGACCCCCGACTGCCTACATAGCACCTTTTAGTACTGCAAGAGCTAGCCAACAGGGAGGAAGCTTTCTGGCCAATACCAACTTGAGTTCTCTATTTCCAGTACCCAATGTGTGTAGTGTCCTCAGCAAGAGATCTTGCCATCAAGTCAAGTGGGCAGCCAAGGGCAGTGGTAGCGAAATGCTCTCGTCTTAGGCCCCAGACGGGGAGTGTCCCCTAGAAGGTGAGTGCATTTGGAGACAGGGCCTTTGAAGAGGTGACTAAGTACAAAGAAGCCAGGAGGACATGTCCTAGTTCACGATGACAGATGTCCTTACGAGAAGCAAGAGACGAGGGTACAGTCGGTCACAGAGGAAAGACCAGTGAGGACACAAGGAAGACAGTTGTACAGTGCCGACGGAAGGTCCCCAGAGACACCAGCTCTAAGGGGACCTTGACCTCAGATGTCTAGCCTCCAGAACACTGAAAAGATTAATTCACATTGATGAAGCCATTCAGTGTGTGGAACTTTACTAGGGCAGCCAGAGACATCTTCCAGTTTTGAAAAGACAGCTACGTGGTCACGCGTCAGGCCAGCAGGCTGGATCAGTGTTTCCTAAAGTTTTATCAAGGGCAATGTCTTCAGTACAGCTCACAGGCCTGGGGGTGGGGGATGGGCGCAATGTCAAACACATTTCAGTGCTTAGAACCTCGACCCCCACAGCCTTCCCAGGGTGTCTCTGGAGATGTTTTGTGGTCTGGTGTCAGCATGAATATCCGTGAGGCTGGGGTTCTGAGGGTGCAAAGATGGCCACAGACGGAGCTTGGGAAGTGTGGGGTTCAGAAGGCCAGAGAAGAACATCTGTATGTGCCAGGCAGGGGTGAGACAGGGGACTCCTGTGCTCAAGTGTTGGGGGGCCATGACAGGGAAAACAGGGTATGGGGCCTAAGGCCAGGCAGACTGCTCAGAGCTCCACACTCATGTTGTCCGGTGCTGGTCAGGGGCTGGGGATGCCGAGCTGCTGGAGCGTGTACACAGCATTCATGAAGCCCTGGGTTTGATCCCCAGCACCGGGTGTGATGATGTCCATCTATAATCCGAGCACTTAGGTGGTAGAAACGGGAGAATCAGAAATTAAAGGTCATAAGTTCAAGATCTCATCTCTAAAAGGAATCAATCGGTCTGGCCTTGAAACCATTAAAATCACTGTCTGCTTCAAAGCGAAGGTGAGCCAGTGAGTATCCAGAGGGAGAATGAAGAATGGGTGCAGTCGACGCATCTGGCCCTCCTTGTCTTCTTCTGGGGTCTCGTGGTATTTTCAAACAGAACTTAAAGCCCCCATGAGTCCCTTCTATGAATGCGTCATAAATGAGAAAAAGGCCCGGATGGTGCCTGCAATGTCAACCAGTGGCCACCAGATGGCACACAGCACCCGCTGTGCAGGCACACACAGCCCAGGGCCTCAGGAAATGTGTCACTGTGCCTCCCTGGCCTAACACGCCCCCTCCTCCCCCAGCAGTTCAGTGTCTACACCACAGGAAGCTCGCCTTTGGAGAAGTGTGTGAAACTCCACACTGCACCACGGCTGAGCTCTGCCCGCCATTCCTCCTGGGGACACATCAGCAAGCTCTCACCTACCCTGAAGGGACTCTTGGCCAGAAGAGTCCTCCACCCTCTCCTGTGCATGCGTCCTGGCTGGACAAGGAGCTTCCATTATGAAACCTGCTGTCCTGGAGAAGCACAGTCAATGAGGGAAAAGAATATTCCAGAACTGTGTGTTAAGAGGTCTGCATTCCTAGCACGAATGCAGCCCTGCAAACACCGTTACCCTGGCATTTAGACCACTCACAGTGGGATGTAAGACTCTGACGTAATCCCCAACCTCGGCCCTGGAGAATTAATGAGTTGCTCATGCCATTCAGGCATGAAAGAAAGACTTGCATTGGGGTGGTTACTGCTTGCCCAGAGTGCTGGAATGAGCCACGAGGCTGGAGGCCAAAGGACTCAGGCCACCCATGCAGGGAAATAGCTCCCAGAGATCCAGTGCAGGCATGGAATGATGGGCACAAAACAATCACTCCGTCTGAAGCTTGCACGCCTCCCAGGGCAGCACATCTGAGACTTGGGGTGCATCCCGTAGGAGCCAGGCCATGACCAAAATCTGGCAGTTGGAATTCTACTCTTGTCAAGCTCTGGCTTTTAGGCAGGGAGCCCCGTCCTTGCTTTCAGTTCCAAAAGCAATGAATAATTAATCATCGCATTCTTGAATGGAGAGGATATTTCAATGGATGAGTGGCATTTTCAACAGGGTTTTCTGACAGTCACTGTTGATTCCTTCTATTTGAAGCAGGATCCCAGGAGTGAAAGGAAGCGAAGACAGAGGCAACATTATGTTTATTATGGTCTGTGCTTTTGACCCATCAGAAACACGTGTGGATGAAGAACAGCTGGATCGGATATTTACATTGGCACCTGCTCTGCACCAGGCACTCTCGCTCCCATATGTTGTATGAGGAGTTTCTTACTCCATACTCGGGACAACTGCTTGGCTTTGAACCCCGTTGTCTGAGTGTATGTGTGTACACGTGTGTTTGCTTGTGTGTGCACATATGTGTGTAAAGGCCAGAGGACAACCTCAGGTGGCCTTCCTCAAGTACTGTCCATTTATTTTTGAGTGTCTCTCTCTGTCTCTCTCTCTCTCTCTCTCTCTCTCTCTCTCTCTCTCTCTCTCTCTCTCTCTCTCACTGGTCTGAACTTACCAAGTAGACTAGACCTACTGGCCAGTGAGGCTCAGGGATCTACCTGCATCCTCCTCCTCAGTACTGGGATGACAAGTATTTGCTACAACTTGTAGATTTTTTTTTTGTCTTTAATATAGATTCTGGGCATTAAACTCAAGTGCTCATGGTTTCCAGGCAAGTATCTTACTGGCTAAGCCATTGCCCAGCTCCGAACCTGGGTTTTCATGTGAGGAACCTACCTTCAGAGAGACGAAGTGGCTTGCCCAAAGTAAATGTGAGCACCAGAGGCTGGAAAGTCGGACTTCAAAGCCGGGGCTTACTTCTCATCACCGAAGTTGCGTGGACTCATGGACCTTCATGAAGTCGGGACAGACCTGTGTGTGTGTGTGTGTCTGTGTGTGTGTGCACGCACGTGCATGTTGTATGCACATGCCTGTGAGTTGCTTTGCACACCTGTGCACATGCCGAGGGCAAAGGAGGAAGTCAGGTGTCCTGCTCTGTCACTCTTTGCCCTAGTCCCTTACAGCATGGTCTCTCAGTGAACCTGGAGCTAGGCTGGCAGCCAGCAAGCCCCGGCCATCCTCCTGCCTTTGCCACTCACACCACTGGGGTTACAGGTGAGTGCGGCCATGCCCAGCTTCTTACCTGAGTGCTGGGGATTTGAACTCCAGTCTGCATGCTTGCTCTTCGAGTGCTCTCCCCTGCTTAGCCCTTTTCCCCAAGCCCCCCAGCACTTCCTCAGTTGAAAGCTAAGTAAGTGTGGCCATGTGGGCAAGCCAAGGCTGGAGCTGGAAGAGTGAGACTTCGGAATTCAGACAGCCTGGGACTGGAAAGACAGTACAGCAGCTACGCACACTGTCCGTTCTCCCAGGGGCCCCACGTTCAGTTCCTAGCATCCATCTTAGGCAGCTCCCAAACTGCCTGTACCTCCAGCTCTAGGGGATCTGATACCCTCTTCTGGGCACCCTCCAGGAGCATAACCATAGACATATATACATAAACCAAAATAAAGCTAAAAAATAAACAGTTCAGGGGCCTAAAATAATGTAGAAGATTTTCTTTCTATCGTCTCTAAAAATGTACCCCGTGTGTCATGCCACCAGATGAAGCAAGGGGACAAGTCCAAGACCTGTCCTCTCTGCCCAGCTCAGCTCCACAGCCAAAGAACAAGGACTAGAAAGTAACCAGGCCCTTCCTGTCCTAACACGCTCCCCACTGCATCCCAGAATGATGAGGTGTTGTGCAGAAGGGTCTCCACATTGGGGAGAGGTGTGTTAGCGGCGGCAGGGAGGGCGACAGGGCTCCAGATGTCACCACCAGCAGCCTGAGGAATTCCCTCAACCTTTCAGGGGCCTTGACTCAAGGAGCACAGTAAAGAAGTTCAGGGCAGACCAGTAGGAAGCAGTTTGGGAGTGTATTAGGAATGGAAAGAAAGGCGCTCAGGGAAGGGACAGAACCCTGAGAGCTCGGATGTGGCCTTCTCAGGGGAGAGTCACCCCTCAGCGTCTGTCTCAGCCGTGGGCAGAGATGCCATTTTGATGACTTTCAAGAGATATCTCGGGCCGGGCGGTGGTGGCGCACGCCTTTAATCCCAGCACTCGGGAGGCAGAGGCAGGCAGATCTCTGTGAGTTCGAGGCCAGCCTGGGCTACAGAGCGAGATCCAGGAAAGGCGCAAAGCTACACAGAGAAACCCTGTCTCGAAAAACCAAAAAAAAAAAAAAAAAAAAAAAAAAAAAAGAGATATCTCAAAGGGTTGACAAGAAATCTTCTTTCTTCCTTACTTTTTTCCGTAAGTGAGATATTTAGGGTGGTTCTGGGGGTGACTTGGATAGAATATGATCTGATAAGGTTTAAAACCAGGAACCCCCAGGGTTCCACGGGAGGTTAGGACGTGTCCTTTCCCTGGATACAGGATTTCTGGTGAGATTCCTGGAAGAGTATAGGCTTACAACTGGGAAGGAAGAAAAGCCTTAAGCTCTTGTTAATTGCTTTGGAATTCTTTTTTTTTCCCAACATAATATTCTTATTGATTATTGATTATTTGGGAATTGCACATCATGTATCCCAATCACACTCACTTCCCAGTCCTCCCAGGTGTACTCCCCCCCCCAAAAAAAAAGCAACAACAAAAAATCAAGTCCAATTTATGTTGCCCATATACTCACTGGAGCATGGTCAGACTTGCAGTGGCCAGCCCATTAAAGAAAACTGAGTCCTTCCCCACCCCCACCCCCACCAGAAGCCATCAACTGTGAAAAACTACACTTCAGCACCCTTACCACAATTTTTTAAGAGTTCACTTCCATGGCTATCTGTCTAGGCTGTTACTTTTGGGGGGTGAAGTGGGGTGGGGGTAGGGGCTGTTACTATGTCCCTATTTCTCAACTGAGAGTCTGTGGTCATCAACACCACTGCAAACGTAGCTTCCTTGCCCTTGACAGTCAGTAGGAGCACAGACCGTGGACTTGCACAGTGTCTCTGGCCTCAGCATGGTCTCCTGCAGCAACACAGATCATGGACATCAGCACAGCCCTCTGCTGCCTCATGGGCCATGGACACCATCATAGCCCTGGGTGGTAGTGCAGGCCAGGGACATCAACATGGCCTTCAGGGAAAGAGAGGCCATGGACACCAAGATGGTCCCCTGCAGCTACCTGGCCCATGGATGTTCACAGGGCTTCAGGTGGCAGCACAGATCACAGACACCCACATGGCCTTGGGTGATAACTTGGCCCATAGACATCAACACAGCCCCCAGCTGCAGAAGGACCATATACGGATATACACATTGCCCTCTGCAGCAGCACAGACCACGGACATCAACATGTTTCAGAATTGTTGCTTCTCAGCTGGGGAGAGGCTCCTGCCGTACTCCAGGGCTGAGGGGTTGCTTTCTCACATTCTTTTGTCTTTCTACCTTACCTCAGGTGAAGTGAAGGTAAGTAACAGGCCCCGGGGCCACAATTATGTTGTAGAGTCAGAAACAGGACCAACCAAGGACCCCTCGAGAGACCCCCATGTCTCTCCAGTGCTCGGTACTACTTGCTCTTGCCGCTTCCTGGGACTCCTCTCATGACCATGTCAGTTTGGCAGGAGACCCAAGAGCAGGTTCCTTCCGGTTTTCACTCCGGAGGGAAACCTGGCTTCAGATCCCTGCCAGGTTCATTGGTTTTTGAAACTTGGTGGCAAATCAGCCACATTTCTGCCCTGCATCAGCCCAACCAGTATGGAGGGGATGGTGAGCTTCGGGGAGCTAGGGGCTGTCCATTATCTTGGGGTGCACATGTTCTAAGGCAGGGGATAGTCAAGGAGAGTGAAAAGGGAGAGGGGAGCGACTGGGGAGGTGAGCTTGTTTGATTGCGTTTGTGTTGGAAGTGGCTGGTGAGGTTTGTGGGGGGTGGTAAGGGGGTCACGGATAGGCTGCAGAAAGACCCTTCGGTCGAAACTCCTGTAAAATACGGGGGGAACTGGGGCCCTTCTGAGCAGAGTCTTGCTCTTAAGTTTTTCAGAACTCATTGAGGCTTCAATACTGACTCCCATCCTCTGGCCAAGCACTCTTCGGAATGCCTGAGGCAGGCTGTGGGGCACAGGCATTTGTGTATTCCCCTGAAGACTGTTCTTTTACATGCAGAGTACACACACATGCACACACACACACACACACACACACACACACACACACACACATTTTTAAATAATAAAATAAAATAAAAACCACAACCTCCCCTTGCTGGATGGCAATGGATCCACACATCCCCGGAGCTGGGAAAAGAAAATAAAGGAGGAATCCAGGCCTGGCCCTGATTGGATGACCAAACTGATTCAGAAAGAGCTTTGTCTCTCTAAAAAATTTCATGTTGTGATACAGTGAGAGAGACAGAGAGAGATGCACACAGGGAGAGAAAAACAGAGAGACTAAGACAAAGAGACAGACAGACAGACAGACAGACAGACAGACAGACAGACACACACACACACACACACAGAGGGAGAGAGAGTCACTGACCTCTCATGCACACTGCTAGCGGCTGCAGCCCTAGAAAGCCACAGTGCCAGGCTGATCTCCATTTCTTCTTTCCTGCCGTGACTACAGAAATGAGCCTGACGTGGGAGTTCACCACACTGAGCGTCTGTGATATCATTTGCTTACCAGACGTAGCGTGAACCTTCTTCCTCTCCTACTCATCCCTGCTGTGGATCTAAAGACACAGGTGGACTGGAAGACATAACTGAGTGTCTGGGTTCCACAGAACAGTATATGCAACTGGATTCCGTGACATCCGTAGATGCACTCATGGACACATGCACCCACAGACCCATGCACACACATGCATATGTCACACACATGCAAGAAAGAGGTTTCACTTGAAGTGATACATTCCTAAAAATTGGTGCTTATCCAGAATGTTATACACGCATGTGTGTGTGTGTGTGTGTGTGTGTGTGTGTGTGTGTGTGTGTGTGTGTGTGTAGGTGCATGTGCATTTTGGCGCAAATGTGAAGTCAGAGATCGGCCTCAAGTCCAGTCCTCACCATTGCTCCATCTGAGACAGGGTCTCTTGTTTGCTGAAAGCCAGGCTAGCTGGCCCATGAGCTTATGAGTCTCCTGTCTCTGCCTCTCCTTGTCGGAGTGCAGGGCTTATGGACAGGCTTACTGCTGTGTGTAGGTTTATGTGGGATCAGAGGACTGGAACTCAGGTCCTCACACTTGTGAGGCGAGTGTTCTTACCTATTGAGCCCTTTCCCTGGCGTGCTTGAGAAAAGCCCAGAATATACTAACTCAGGAGAGGTGGATGTCATGTAAAAGTCCCATAAAAGGTCGGGGGTCACATGGCCCACACTTGTCAGGATCTTACCTCAGCTCATACCCTGCTCCCCATTCTTGGGAGTGCTTTTTACTTTTTTTTTTTTTTTTTTTTTTTTTTTTTTTAAGTTTTTCAAGACAGAGTTTCTCTGTGTAGCTTTGCACCTTTTCTGGAACTCACTCTGTAGACCAGGCTGGCCTTGAACTCACAGAGATCCACCTGCCTCTGCCTCCCAAGTGCTGGGATTAAGGGCGTGTGCCACCACCGCCAGACATGCTTTTCATTTCTTATTAAGGCTGTATCTACTTCTATTTCTACCCCGTGTCTCTGGTGTAATCAGAGGACACAAGAGACTGGACTCAGATGTCTTTGAATGCAGATCCAGGGCTCAGCACGCCCAAGCATGCTTTTCCTGATGCTCTGGATTTTCCCACTGTTTCTCTGCCTTCCACACCTACCCTAAAAACCTGACTCCCTCTCCCTCTCCCTGCTCCCCAGGCACTGCTAGGATGGGAGTTTCCTTCCCCTGTTGTGTCCCCCCCCCCCCGCCCCGCAACTTCAATAAATTCGTCCTTGACCCTCATTCTGAGTCCAACTTTAAATCTTTTTTTAATGAGACTAAGAGCCAGGGAGGATACCTTTGTTTCCTGGTAACAATACTGTTTGTCCTCTCAGCTACAGACTGGCACCCCTTCCTCCCTCATTGCTTAGTGACATCTGCTTCTGCCCGAAGGAGGTGAGCTTGAAAAGATACACTGCAGACGTCCAAGATGAAGGCGCAGGCCGGATGTCTTGGCTCTTGGCCCTTGCAAGTCTGGTAAGTAAACTTACCTTTTCACCCAAACTCACCCAAAGACACAGAGCAAAAGTCAGGAGGAAACATGTGGAGCGGGCGTTAGAACTCAAACAGACATCTATAATGACGCATAGCAGCTGAAGCTTCCTGGGTGAGCATGCTGCTGCGATGTGCTTGCTCAGTGGTCCGTGAACAGACGGCCATTTGTGTTGATCTGGGTTGACTGTTGCCTTCTCTTTCTCCTCCATTCCTTGCTTCCACCGATTCTGGGGCTCCTGTATGGTTTGATTTGGTGCAGTTTATCAAAGATTTAACTGTTTGGGTCTGGAGATGCAGTTTGGTTGGTAGAATGCTTGTCTAGCATGCATGAAGCCCGAGGTTCAATCCCCAGCATCGTATAAACCAGGCATGTTGGTACATCCCTATAACCCCAGCCTTTAGGGAGTGGGGGCAGGAGGAAACAGAAGTCGAAGGTCAATCTGGACTACATAGTGAGTGTGAGGCTAGCCTGGGTTACACGAGACCCTGTCTCAAAACAAACAAAAATAGAATGTAAATATCTGGATGGATAACTCTTCTTAAATTAGCATTATGTTCTGTGAACATCTTACCTGTCACAGCCCAATATACAAAAAAGGCAGCCGTCTCCTTCCTCTCTTGGCTCACCCTGTCTTGGTCCTCTCTCCCATGGGCTGCATTCTCTGAAGAGACGCTATGTGGTGGCTTGAATTGCTTCCCTATGGGAAAAGATCCTGAACTATTCCAGGTCTTGTGAACTTGATTTTGCGTGGAAGGAGGATTTTTTTTTTTTTACATAGACAAGTGAGAGGATGGGTGGTCATGAGGAGTAGGCAGGGGCCCAACCTGGTGACTATGTCCTTACGAAAAGAGAAGAGACGCAGGCAGAGATGTGGGTGACATGGAGGGCTGAAATGCAGCACCAAGCTGTGGGGGGGCGAGGGTCACTGGAAGAGGCTGATCTGTGTAGGTTTCTGAAGCAGGTGGCCCTGGTGACCCCTTGATCTCAGCTTCCGGCCTCCAGAACTGTAAGACAATCAATTTCTGTCGTTCAAAGCTGCACGGTTTGTGGCACCCTCTGTTATTGGCACCCTGGGAAAGTGCACTCAGGGTACCGTTGGAGAGACGCCGAAGACCCTGGGCTTTGAAATCAGATCCGGACTTGAACCAAGGAACCAGGATTCATGACTTGATTTGCGGCAACTTTCTCACCAAGCCTCATTCCTTCCCTGAAACCTAAGTGGCCCGTGAAAGGCTAATAATGAGGCTCGTCTTGCAGGATGATTGCAAGGATGAAACAGAATAGGGTATGTACATCAGTTAGGAATGCTTGGACAGGGAAACAGAGACTCCACAGGACTCCATGGAAACGGGGTTTGGGTGTGAGAACAGTGGGGTGTCTCAGCATTCAGGAAAGGCAGTCAGCTTGGCCCTAGACCTGAGCACGAGCCAGCTGGCCAGCACCCCTCACCTCACCACTCGGCCCCACATAGCAGTCTAAGCATCAGCTCCTGCCTGCTTCCTGCACACCCCTTAAGAGATCCCTACCTTCCATTTCCAAACTGTCACAGCTTCAGCACCAGACAGGAGGGGGCTCTCTGTTTCAGACTCTTTGACCACTCCCCTCCCTGCCCTTCTTCCCACATTCCACTAATATCCTATCCTATCCAGGCTTCAGGTTCATATTCAAATCTCTTCCCAAACCATGTTCACACATCCCCCTTTCCTGCTCTTGTGATGTGCTTAGTTATTTGCATATGTTTTATTATTTTGGCCAGTGTACCTCACACAGACATTGAAGGGAGGAAGGATCAGTTCAGGTTTGTGGTTTCAGGGTGTTAGTCCATTGTGGAGGAGAGAGTGTGGTGGAGTAGAGAAGCTCGCATCATGACTGCCAGGAAGCAGAGAAATATAATACAGGAAGGGAACTGAGCACGATAGAGCCCCAAGGAAGAGCCCCTGGTGACACACTTCCTCTGGCTAGAGTCTCCTAGGAGGGTCTCAAGCAGATCACATTGACGATCAGGGTGTGCCACACTGTGCCTCAGCTGTCTTCTGATTGGTCCTTGACCTGGATTATAAGCACCTGAGAGCTAGGAAAATGCTTTACTGTGCTGTTCAGCTACATAGATCATCAATACACTGGTTCCACATCTCAAATGGAAAAGAGCATTCTAGAAACAACTTAAGAAAGATGTAGATAGAGAAGGCATTCTGGGTTCTAACAGATTTCACAACCGGGATAAAAGCTCCATGGGCTTCAGTCTCATCTGTAGGCTAGATTTCCTAGGTTTTTAGAAAACATTTTAATAACAAAAAAAATTAATATCCTATGTCAGCTTTTAAAAGATGAAATATAAGCTAAGAAATGTCAGCATACGCAAATAAATAAATTTAAAATAAGTAAAATCTTTCCATAGCTGGGATTAGCTGAACGAGGAGAAAACTCAAAGTTCCCACTCTAACCTCCTGCTAATTATCCCAGGAGCGGTCTTCCTGTCAGTCTTCCATTAATTATCTAGAGGAAGTGCTTCTGTGGAGCAACATTCGGTACAGTGACTCGTCTGACATAACTTCCTTCATTTTCTGTCCAACTGGAAGAACTCCAGGAGGCTGGACCAGCCATGGAGTAGTTCCAAACGTCCCACACAGCCAAGGGCTGCGGTGGATGGAGCTGTGCTTCCTGCCTCAAGGTATGAGTGATGCTTCCTGAAGAACTATGAGAACAAATCCTGGTGACTGAGTCTTTTTCATGACCAACGATTGAAAGGATGAGCCAGGGGCAGGAGAGATGGCTCAGTGGTTAAGAGCACTGACTGCTCTTCCAGAGGACCTGAGTTCAATTCCCAGCAGCTATAGGGTGGCTCACAACTGTCTGTAACTCCAGTCCCAGTTGATCTGATGATGCCCTCTCCTGGCTTCCTCAGGCACTGCACATACATGGTGCAAAGACACTTGTTTAGACAAAACATCCATACATTGGGCATGGTGGTACACGTCTTTAATCCCAGCCCTGGGTATTCAGAGGGAAGTAGATCTCTGTGAGTTCAAGTCCAACCACGGATATATAGTGAGAATCTGTCTCAAAACAAACAATAAATAAAAACAAAGCAAAACAAAACTCACCCATACACACAAAATAAAATATACATCTCAAAAAAAGTGAGTGAAAGAATAATTCTGAGCACTACAAAATCATGTGCACATTTAAGACACACGGTGACAGAAGTTTCAATGATTAATCTAAAAATATTGTACAGGAAACATTTAAAAATACACAAAAAACCTCCTGTGCATTTTCCCCTCTGACGGACGGTTATACTTAACTGTCAACTTGATTTGGAATCACCATGGAAACACCACTGGATGTGCTGGGAGAGAGTGTAGCTGAGCAGAGAAGGATGGTGGTAGGTGACAGTGTGGGGGTGAGGTCCTGCACCGAATTAAAAGGTGAAAGTGAAGCGGGAGGTGGTGGCACACACCTTTAGTCTCAGCACCTGGAAGGCAGAGGCAGGAGAATCTGTGAGTTCGAGGCCAGCCTGGTCTACAGAGTGAGTTCCAAGATAGCCTGAACTACATAGTAAGACATTGTCTCTATAGCAAACCAAAACAAAAACAAAAAAGAAGGAAGTGAGCTGAGCACCATCGTTCATCTCTTTCTGCTTCCTGGCTGTGGAGGTCATGTGACTAAGCTGCCACATGCTCCTGATGTCATGTGACCAGCTGCCTGAGGCTCTGCTGCCGGGGCTTCCCCTCTGTAGCCTTACACAGTAAACCTTTCTTCCTTAAGTTAATTTGGTCAGATATTTTGTCCTAGCGATGAGGAAAGTGACTAGTACAGTTGCTAATTCAAAATTTTTAAAATCTCAGGGGCCTAGTGAGATGGAGCAGTGGGTGAGGGTGCTGGCTGCCATTCCTGAGAACCTGAGTTCAGTCTCCGGAACCCACATGGTGGAAGAAGAGAACCGGCTCTATGATATTATCCTCTGACCTTCGTGTACACAACACACACACACACACACACACACACACACACACACACACACACACACACACACACAGAGAGAGAGAGAGAGAGAGAGAGAGAGAGAGAGAGAGAGAGAGAGAGAGAGAGAGAGAGAGAGAGGAGTCACCTTGCTTTATAATATTTTGAGTCTTTAAAAGGATTTTTTTGGGCTGGAAAGATGGTTCAGCTGTTAAAGGCTAGGCTCACAACAAAAAATATAAAAGGATTTCTCCGTCTTTCTTTGCTTAAAGTCACACAGCCACATACTCATCGATCCATCTTTCTCTGATTTATTCAATCCGATGAAAGGCTAACTCTGAGGCAGAGATAAAGGAAAGCAAAACTATTCTTTCAGATACACAGGCTGCATTCTAGAGAAGGCACTGAGGGAACAAATGGGTAGTCTCACCCACCCACAGGACACCCCTTCCTCACGGTGTGTGCTGGGTTCCAGGAACCTTTAAGGAAGATTTCATCAGGCATTCAAAGGCACGGATTCTAAATGCCATTACTGTGTATAATTAGCTGTTTCGTCCTCAGTGTCAGTGCGTTTGAAATTTAATCTCTGATTGCACCAAAGAGCAGAGCAAGCAGGGGACTCCACGGTCAGGCTGGTGCAAGTGTGTGTTGGTAGTTGAATGAAACAGCTAAACTTAAAGCCAAGGGGTCAAAGACCGGAAGGAAAAGGATGGAGACAAGACCCTGGTGGTCACCTTAGGTGTCCTCAAACTTGTCACAGGTCACAGGTCTCCTCTTCCCTGGAAATCCTCTTACCCTTCCCCATGGCAGATGGAATTGCTCACCCATCTCAAGCACAGTATGAGATGTGTGTGGAATGGAGCCACCAGCTGTCTCCCTGTGTGCCCTTCCTGAGGGATCCTGTTGTGTTAAAACTAGTGCGTCCATACAGAGTACAGTGCCCAGCAAGCGCTCCGTGGATGGATGAATGGATGGATGGATGGATGGATGGGTGGATGGATGGATGGGTGGATGGATGGATAGGTGGATGGATGGATGCATGGATGGATGGATGCATGGGTGGGTGGATGGATGGATGCATGGGTGGGTGGATGGATGGATGGATGGGTGGATGGATGGGTGGGTGGATGGATGGGTGGGTGGATGGATGGATGGGTGGATGGATGGGTGATTGAATGAAGCACCAGATCAAAATCAGCTACAGAGCCTGGGAGATGGCTCAGTCAGTAAAATACTTCTACATAAGCATGAGGACCTCAGTTTGACCCCCAGAACCATGTAAGAAAATAGACAAGCCAGGCCTGGTGGTACATGCTTGTAATTCCAGGCTGGGGAGGCAGAGGCAAGCAGATTCCTGGAGGTCCTTGGCCAACCAGTCAGCTGAATGGGAAGCCCGGGTCCCAGTGAGAGACCCTATTTAAAAAACCAAAAATGGTTGACTGGCCTGAGGTACTATACCCAAGGTTGCCCTCCAGCCTCTATTTTTTTACCCCCACCCCACCCCCACCCCCGCTTCTCTGAGTGTGTGTGTGTGTGTGTGTGTGTGTGTGTGTGTGTGTGTGTGTGTGTGTGTTATGATTTCCATGTCTGGAATTAACAGAATGTCAGTACACAAGAACCACACATGGTTTCTATCCTAAACACTGGAGTACCCATAAGTAACATCAAGGACTTATCATTTTCACAAGAAGCTCTTGGCCAAGTGACTCATCCCCACAGTCAGTGATTAATGGTGGCAAAAGAGACATTAGGAAACTCAAGGGATGCATTCCAGTCTTCCCTGCACCCCATGCTCTGCCCCAGACTCTGTAGAAATAAGAGCTCTGGGTACTGCTGGTCCCTCAGTACCATGCCTGGCGACCCAGTCCTGTGCTCAGCACCACTTTGACACACTAAAGACCACCAAGAGCTGCAGCAAGTGGGATGAACCCTCTACCTGTTATCACACATGCCTCATGCCTGCATGTTATTCTCTCTGCATTGGATGTGTATGTGCACAGGTGTGAGCTTCTGGGTGTACATGTGTGCTCATACAGGTGTGCATGGATGTACTTGTATATAACAGGGTTTTTTTCAGTGTGTGTCTTATGTATAAACATACATGTGTGCATAAATGTACGTGGTTTTTATATACAAGCTTTATGAAGCCAGGGACATGTACTGTTGCTATGCATGTCTCTGTGTGCACATGCATCATTATTCATTCACATATGTGTACACGCAGGTGTGCATACAAGTGCATGCCTGTGTGAGTGTGAGAATGCATCGTTATTCATATACACATGACATACATGTATGTATACACACAGCTATACACACACAAGTCCATGCCTGTGTGAGTGTGAGCATGTATCCTTATTTGCATACACATACATGCACACAGCTGTGCATGCACAAGTACTTGTCTGTGCGAGTGTGAACATGCCTGGTTGTACAGCATGTGATAAAACAAGACGACTTAGAGGGCTGGAGGCAAGTCCCTAGCTGGCTCTTCAATCTGAGGCAAGTCTTCTAACCTAAGCACAAAGGTCAGTGTGAAGACATGGCAAGAGTCACAGTGTTCTGACTCCTCCCTGGAGACCTTTACCATGCTCGCACATACCCTTGAGTGTGAACTTAATGGCCACTGTTGTTTTTGTTTCTTTTCACCTTTCTCATCACAGCAATGTACAATGGCTAGCCTTATCACATGCTAAATAGGGCCGGTGTTCACGGGGAGGGCTGTGGCCATTGAAAGTGGCCTTCTGGGCTCCTTGGCCAGCCAGTTTCTCTTAGCCCAGCAGAGGAGGCTAAATAAAGGCCACACACTCGAAGGGTCGGGGGTCTGTGCTGTTTCTCACACACTGTATGTTCTTACATTCTTACTGACCACATGCCCCCATCTGCTCACCAAACACAAGCGCTCATAAGATGCCTCCAAACATTGACCTTGAGTGGCAGTCACAGCGCTGACTACAGAGCGCTCTCACTCCTGTGCCGGCCACTTTGCCTCACGCCCCCCACCCTTAGTTTTACTTCATCTTCATTCATTTCCTTGAAGGAAATAATATCCTCTCTGATTTACGGATGAGGAAGCTGAGGCTCAGAGAGGACCAGTCCTCCTTCTAGTTTATAGAGCAAGGGGCAACACTCCCGAGTCTCACCTCAAGCACGTGGTCTATAGCTCGGAGGCCATCCCGCATCCCGCGTGTAGAAGACACACTGATTTGGGGAGGGGAGAAGTACAGGCTGAAGAAGACTAACCCTGGGTGAGCAAGGCCTTTTGTGAGCGGGAAAGGCCTGTTTGTGTCGTCCTGCACACAGGGCCCTGCTGAGCTGCCTGGCTGACTCTCTAGTCCTTCAGGGAACGTGTGCCAGCTTGTAACACAGAGCACAGAGGAGAACGCTCTCCTGGGGACCACCAAGGGCATCCTATCCTTATCACTCTGCACTTCACAGGGCCTACTCTTCACTGGACAGGGTATGGTCCTGGAAGAAGGCCATAGTCATCCCTGGCTGAGAGCAGACCACGGTCCAGAGAAGGACAAAGGCCACTGCAGAAACATGTGTCCTGGCTGAGGTCTGACATCAACTTAGCCTCGTCCATGGAGTCATCGAACTTCTCTGGATACGGAGTTTCTCAGACTTACAATAAAATGTGGACTTTGGGCTCCACTCTGACTTAGATACTCTTTTCTACCAGACAGAACACATCTGTCATCCTCATGCTTGGGAGTTGGAGTAGGAGGATCACAAGCTTGGGGCCATCCTGGGCTACATAGCCAGACCATGCCGGAAATAAACAACCACAAGAAACCCACAGTGCCCTGAGCTCTTTCTACTTCTTAGCCACCTGTTTCCAGTCTCTCAGCCTCACAGAAGGGAAGACACCGTCTTTGGTGTGTTAGCCACAGAGCTCCCAGGAACGACACCACAGGCATCATGGGGGAGACAGGGATTGAACTAAAGCTTAAGATGACTTCTGCTGGGGGAGGAAGGAGCATGTTCTAGAGCCATTGCCCAGAGGCAGGTCCACAGTCGCAACCCCTACCCCCCTAAAGACCCAAGATGGCGCTCACAGTCTCCCTCCGCTGCCAAGCTAACTAAAGGGACAGTGGCTCCTTTTACAATCACTCATCATGGTCACTCGTGGAACTCATGAAGTTTCAAAGGACTTCAGGGAGCTAGGGAGGTGGCTCAGTTGTTAGAGTGCTGGCCAATCATGCACAAGCATGCATGCTCTGGGTTCAATTCCCAGCACCACACAGATGGAGCATGGTGGTAAGTCCCATTATCCCAGTATTCAGAAGGTGGAGGCAGGAGGATTAGGAGTTCAAGGTCATTTTTGCCTGCATGATGAGTTTGAGGTCCATTCAAGATAAATAATAAGACCTTTTTTTAAAAAAAAAAAAGTGGGGGTGGGTGGGCAGGGGCTGGAGACATGTCTCAAGGCTTAAGAGCACTGGCTGCTCTTGCAGAGGACTGGAGTGTAGTTTCCAGTACCCACATGGTGGCTCACTACCATCTGTAACTCCACTTCCGTCCTCTTCCGACCTCTGAGGACACCAGGCATGCATGTCTTGCGCAGACATACATGCAGGCAAAATACCCACACCCACACATAAATTTTTATTGATTAAAAAAAAAATACAGAAATAAGAAATCTAGAAAGTTTTCAAAACAGCCTCTCCTAGTCACCCTCAAGGAAAGACCTGCTCTCTACATTAAGACACTCTAACGGCTGTGAATTATTGAGCAGCAACTGTGCAGTGACCTAGAGGTCTCTGCAGGGCAAAGGACTCAACTAGGGTCAGCACAGGGCTCTTTCAGTGGCCCGTGAGGAAGGGGATGTGGGGGTGTGGCTCCCTCGACTGCTTTTCCAAAGAAAACATGCCAGAATAAAAGCAGAGATCAATAAGGACGTCACACAGAAAACAAGAGACGAGGTTTCACAGGGCGAAGGCTGACATGTTTTCTTATTTATGGCTCGCAGTGGGCAGGGGACAGATGTGCTGAGGGCGATCACAGAGCCGCTCATAAATGGGGTGCCTTCTGAGGGTCTGTGGAGCAGCCGCTTCTCCCACGATTGACACTGTTAACAGGTAATTGGAAGGTTTGGGGCGGGGGGTGGGGTGGGGTGGGGGGTTGGAAGGGAACAAGGATTGTTCCTAAGGAAGATGAAAGGGGGAAGGAGGCTCTGGGCTGAAGCCGCTGACCCGATTCCTCAAAAATAGATCCCGAAGCACAGAGCAGCCGGAATCTAAGCCTTCTCAGAACTGGCCCCCCTCCCCCTCCACCCCGCAAACACAAACACCTAGTTCATGAAAGAAATGTGCTTCCAAGAGCCCAGCTGCCGCGCCATCCTCTAGCTCTTTGGTCACCAAAGTGTTTCTAGAAATGGAAAAAAGCTATTCAGCATTAAAGATTTAGGAACGTCTGTTGACATATTAAGGAAACAACCTCATGGGAGAGCTGACAAGAATCCCAGAGCCATCACCAAGGGAACAGTGACGCAAATGCGTTTGGTTTTCACAGGTTGGCACACTGCCAAGCTCCCTGCCTGATGGCTGATGTAACTCCAGTCCCCATCGAGGTTAGCTCGCTTAGATAGGGCTGGCACTACGTGCAGCTGCAGTCAACAACAGGTTCCTTTTGTAGACCAGAGCAAAAAGATAATACATATATATAGAGAGATAGATATAGATAGATATAGATATAGCCTTCTCTAGATCCTGATGTGTGTTGTATTTTGAAAGAGGGCAAGGCTGGAGAGATGGGTCAACGTTAAGAGCACTGACTGCTCTTCCAGAGGATCAGGGTTCAATTCCCAGCACCCACATGGTGGCTCACTGCTGTTCCTAACTCCAGTTCCAGGGGATTGACACACTCTTCTGACCTTTGTGGGCACCAAGCATGTATGTGCACAGATATACATGCAAATAAAACACCTGTACATATACACATAAAGAAAAAAGAAAAAAATTAAAAAGGAGAAGGAAGGAATCTAACGTCAGCCTGAATCACACCACAACAGACCCAGGTGTGCCCACACAGAGGCAGGCCAGTCGTCCGCAAAAGGCATTGCTATTTCACAGGTACCAGCTCTTAGTATTTGTTTAGCCCATCTTGGGGATAAGAAAGAGATTGTTCCAAGCTAAATAATGACAGGAGAAAGCAGAAGACATTAGTTGGGAAACTTGAAAATAATGATCTTTTTCATTATTGATTAAATGGGTTGAGGCTGTCGGAACCTGTGCTAACAGATCATGTTTTTGTTTGTTTGTTGTGTGTGTGTGTGTGTGTGTGTGTGTGTGTGTGTGTGTGTGTGTGTGTGTGTTTGAGACAGGGTTTCTCTGTGTGGTTTGGTTCCTGTCCTGGATCTCGCTCTGTAGCCCAGGCTGGCCTCAAACTCACAGAGATCCACCTGGCTCTGCCTCCTGAGTGCTGGGATTAAAGGTGTGCACCACCGCTGCCCGGCTCAGATCACGGTTTTTAAAAGTTTTTTTTTTTTTCTTAGAGACCACCGATTTCCAGTCATTTTGGAATCACTAAGGAGAACTGTAATTGTGCACATTGTCATCAGACTCGGATTGGATACCGCAGGGTCTTCTGCAGGGTTTGAAGGGCCACTTGGCACTTCCCCTTTCTCAGGCCTGGCAGTTCTGGCTTCTCAAAAACGAGAAAGAAGAGTAGCTTTCCAAACTTAACTAAGTTCATGAGGCAGAGCCTCGCTCACTAGGTTATGCCAGGACTGAGGGACCAGTGTTGTCTTTGAAGACCAGTAGCTGAAACATGATTGGTTCCCTGGCCTTGAGAGGCAGATAATTAAATCAGTGAGGGCGGAGGGGAGGGTGGACAGCAGTGGAGACCACAGAGTCAGGCTAAAAATCCAACAAAAGGACCAGAGATGACAGGATAACCATCCTTGAAGACACAATCTTGAACACGTCCAGGTTTCAGCACACTTCTCCCTTTCTTCCCTTCCCTCCCTCTCCCCTACCACCCAAATTTCCTTTATTAATTAATCTATTAATTAATTAATTGATTAATTAATTAATTAATTTTGAGACAGGGTCTCTCTGTGTAATTCAGGCTAGCCTCAAACTCATGGCGACCTTCCTGCCTCCAACCTTTCGAGTGCTGGGACTACAGGTGTATGCTATCCCTTGCAGTTGAACCCATTTCTTTGTTCTATGCGTGTGTGTGTGTGTGTGTGTGTGTGTGTGTGTGTGTGTGTGTGTGTGTGTAGGGGGTGGTCTTGTGTGTATGGATGCATGTGTGAAGGCATTTGGAGGTGAGAGGTCAACCTCAGATGTCATTCCTCAAGTGCTGTCTACCTCATTCTTTGAGGCAAGTCTCTCGCTGGCCTGAGTCTCATTCACAAGGTGAAGCTGGCTGGCTAGTGAGCCCCAGGGACCCTTCTGCCTCTGCTTCGCCAGCAGTGGGAGTACTCGTGTGTGCCACTACACTTGGCTTTTTGTATCGTTTCTGGGATCTAACTCCGGTCCCTATACATGCAAAGCAAGCACACTCCCAACTAAGCTGTCTCCTAGCCCTCAGCTCGTTTCTTCCGGGTAAGTTTTGGGGTTGTGTTGTTTTCAACCCTGGAGAAGTTTAAGGATACACTGCCGGATTCAACCCCTAAATTCACATGAAAAGCTCATGGGTGCACACACATTTTTTCTGAGAGGACCCCCCTAGATTTGATTTACTTCTCTAAGAGGTCCAAGAGGCTCCACCCCAAGGCTAAAACTGTCGAACTATTTCAGACATGGTGGCTCATGACTGTAATATCAGCATTCAGGAGGCTGAGGCAGGAGGATCTCAAATTTGAGTCTAGCCAGAACAAGATCCTATCTCAAAAACCAAATAAAAACAACAAAAAGTGACCTGCTGTAACTGACAATAGCATGAGGGTGTCCCTGGCCAGACTTCCAGGTGCATTCTCAATCTAGTGGCAAACAAAAGAGATACCGATGTCCATGTTTACTGTGTCCTTGTTCATAGCAGCCAACCCATGGTGTCAGTCCAGGTGCAGGTCAACAGAAGAGTGGGTAAAGAAAATGTGATACATGCGTACAGTGGGTACTATTCGGCAATGGAGAATGAAATTAGGAAGATGGTTAGAACTAGAAATCGTCATTTTTGGTTTTTTGTTTGTTTTATTTTTTCATGTGGAGAGTTTTATTAGTAGTGAAGGGGATGAGAGAGGGGAGAGGAGAGAGGGAACACAGAGCTGCCTTGTGGGAAGAGAGAGGAAGAGAGGGAGAGAGAGAAAGAGAAGGAGAGAGAGAGGAAGGGAGAGAAAGAGAAAAAGCAGGTGTGTGTGTGGGGGGGAGCTGAGGAGAGAGGAAAATCGAAATCATTATTTTAAGAGAAATAAACCAGACTCAAAAAATCAAGTGTGGTGTGTTTCATATGAACACTAAAAACAAACAAACAAACAAAAACAAAAAGAGAACCTGGCAGTAGGAGAGGGATTACCAGGGAAGGGGGTGGGGGGCCGGGAAGAGGGGAAAAAAAGGGTGGAAGAGGAGGCAGGCACGACCTATGTAAACACTACGGTGAAGCCCGTCAGTTACTCAGTTCACGTGAGTGAATAAGTGTAACTGAAGAACCTGTCCCTGCACACTTCTCTCCGATCCGTGCCACACTTGACTCTGTGTAACTCAATTAGGCATCGATGACACACACGGCTGGTTCCAAACTCCAAAGCTTTCTATATCTCTCATAAACCACATTTCAACCCATCTCAACACGTGGATCACTCCTGACGCTCCATTCACCACCAACCCCACCCACAGGAAGCACATTGGGGAAGTGGAGTAACCCATCAGACCTGCTATGTACGGGACGGCGACATGAGATGTCACTTAAATTCACATCTGTCTAATGATTTTTATTTTCAACAAAGCTTTTCCTTCCCTTCTCCAGATATTCTCCTAAAATACTTAGAAAACAGCTTTTTTGGTTTTCACAAAGCACTGGACATGAGTGTCATCTGTTGTTTGGGAATTTGCTGAGAAGTGAGTGGGGAGAATCACAGCCGTTATTTATCCATATCCGCCTGAGCCGTCATATGTTTGTTATGTTTTTATAAACATGTGACATACTTAAGAGAGATACTGTTCATGTATCTTGCCTGTTTTCCATTCAAGGTGGGCTGAAAATATGGTATCAGTTTGTCGTCGTGGTTTTTAAAAGCAAGTTCGCCAGGCAGCTACTCTGCTTCTGGTTTCTTCCTTTGCTGTTTGTGTGCTCCTCTGTCTCATGGATGATTTGTACTTGAAGACCCTCAGGTGTAAAATATCAGATGCTCCCGAAGAAAGCAAGATGCTCTTTCAGATTGCTCAAGACCTAGGATGAATTTGTCTGTCTGTTTGTTTGTTTATGAGACAGGGTTTCTCTGTGTAGCCTTGACTATCCTAAGGACTTACTTTGTAGACCTGGCTGGCCTTGAACTCACAGAGATCAGCCTGCCTCTGCCTCCCAGTGCTAGAATTAAAGGCGAGCACCACCACCACCTGGCTTTCTTTTTTCTTTTTGGTTTTTCGAGACAAGGTTTCTCTGTGTAGCCCTGGCTGTCCTGGAACTCACTCTGTAGAACAGGCTGGCCTTGAACTCACAGAGATTCGTCTGTCTCTGCCTCCTGAGTACTGGGATTAAAGGTGTGCACCACTACTGCCCAGCTAGGGTGAATGTTTATTTCTTTATTTTTTCTTAAATATATATTCATTTTATTTATGTGTATGTATGTGTCTGTGTATGTAAGTGCAGTATCCTTGGAGGCCAGAATACAGCATGGGATCCCCTGGAGCTCGAGTTACCGTGGTTGTGAATTGCCTGACCTAGGTGCTAGGAACTGAGCTCTGGTCCTCTGCAAGAGCAGTGGGTGTTCTTAACTGCTGAGCCATCTCTCCAAGCCATGGAATGAATATTAGTTATACTGGTTGCTTTTCCCTCACTCTGACCAAATTCCTGACAAGAAGCCACTTGAGGGAAGAAGGGTGTATTCCAACTGTGGTTTGAAGGGATACAGTCCACAGGCAGGCAGGCGTGGAGGCTGGCTGTGCCTGGGCAGCCAGGAGCAGGAGGTGGTTTATTCACATCTCAGTGGTTAGTCAGGAAGCAGAGACCTCAGATTACAACCAAGGCCACCTGTAATCCTTGGGAATTCCTCTCCTGTGCTCTTACCAGGTTCCCTGTCCAAGAGGTTCTGCAACATCCCTCAACCGTGCCACAGCTGGGGACAAGGATCCAAACATGTGAGCCTGGGACGGTAGGATGCTGAGGGACTTGCACACTGACCTTGATTCAGAAAGATGAGAGAAAGAATCAAGGTTGTCTCACAAGCCCGTGTTATTTCTAACCCTCAGCGACATCTGGATGAGACGGTGCTATCGGGAGCTGAAGGCTTTGAACCATCAGGTCCTAAGATAAGGCGGTTCCCTTGTTCAAAAGACTTGCTTGTTTTTCTTGGAAACAACACAGCCCTAGACTGACACTGCACTAATTTAGAACCCGTATAGCATCTCACTTTTTTTTTTTTTTTTTTTTTTTTGGCTTTTTCAAGACAGGGTTTTGGTGCCTGTCCTGGATCTCGCTCTGTATACCAGGCTGGCTTCGAACTCACAGAGATCTGCCTGCCTCTGCCTCCCAAGTGCTGGAATTAAAGGTGTGCTCCACCACTGCCACCCAGTTAGCATCTCACTTCTATATGAGCAGTGTGTGTGTGTGTGTGTGTGTGTGTGTGTGTGTGTGTGTGTGTGTGTGTGTGTGTATGGGGGCTGGCAATAGTGTGGGAAAAAGTTGTAGACAGTAGAATTTGAATATTTTTTTTAAAGGCTACTTGTTCTTTCTAAGTCATGTAAGGGAAAGACTGAATAAGGAAAACCAGCTCGTATTCTTCAGTTCTTCCAACTCTAAAGTATCTTCATTTTTATAGAGCACATCTGTCAGTTTCTTCTAAGGGAAAAATTATCCTAAGCAATCCACCGCATACCTTGCATTTTCAGAAATAAACATCGACTTGATGAGTTTCTCAGCAGTAGAATACAGAGAGGATCTGGTGCTGTCCCTGGGGAACTCCTCATCCTCCTGTCTCCACCTCCTAAGTGCTGGGGTATGCCACCACACCCCACTCAGGCAGCTTAGTTTGTGTGAGCTTGTTATTGCTCAACCTTTTATATATATATAAATAATGTTCATTGGTGTTTTGCTTGCATGTATGTCTGTGTGAAGGTGTCCAACAGACAGTTGTGAGTTGCCATGTGGGTGCTGGGAATTGAACCTGGGTCCTCTGGAAGAGCGGCCAGTTGCTCTCAACCACTGAGCCATCTCCCAGCACCTGCTCAACTTAATTTAAAAAGCAAGCACCAGGGATTGGCAAGACAGCTCAGCAGGTAAGAAGCGCTTGCTGCTTGCTGCTAAGCCTGTTGACCTGAGTTCAGGTCTCCCAGGGGTAGAGCACCATCAGTTCCCCTGACTCCTGGCTTCCTTCAACTTCACAGCAAAGGTGCTGGAGCTGGAGGGAAGGAAGCAGGGAAAGTGTGTCTAATAGAAGTCAAGAACAGGGCAGACTGAGAGCACAGACAGAAACCAGGCCAGGAGTACTTTCTGGAACCTTGGCTTTTTTTTCTTCTTTTCAAATGTACAAACCTGCTAACTGTTTCTAGTGAACAAGTTCCAGAAGACCGTTCAGGATGGGAAGATTTCATTAGTGCTGGGCCACCCTCTCCCATTCTTAGGGCAGCATAGTCAAATGACACTTCCCCAGCAATTTCTACCACTGATGCCCCGCCCATCCCACCCGAGGAAAGACGGGAGGATGGGGATGGTCAGGCAGGGGAGGGGAGGATGAGAAAAGGTAGGAAAGGAAACAGGTTAAAGGCCATGCTGAGAAGTCATCCGAGAGGAAGCGTCAACTACAGAAAATAAAGCTGAGTCACATCATCCCTCCAGTGAGTCCCCACTTTCCCTGGTATGGCAGTAAATGCTTGTAATTCCAGGCCCTGGGGAGCTGAGACAGGGCAGGAGGATCAGGAGTTCATGACCATCCTTGGGTACATAGTGAGTTCCAGATTATTCTGGACTGCCTGAAACCCCACTTCAGAAAAGCAGTCAGTCAATCAATCAATCAGTCAGTCAATAATCAATAGAGTTGCAGGACATGCTGCATATATGTCCATGGCTTTTCCCCACACTCTGGGTCGTGTCCACCATCATTTCCATGCTGAAATTTCCACAGTGAGGTCTCCTTGGAAGGTGATCCCAACCCACATCAGAACACCACCTCACGGCTTACAAAGCTGTCACATAATTATGTATGATGGTCCTTTGTCGCCATGCTGTGAGGGCAGTGTTTCTGTCCTCCTTTTGGAAGTCAGGGTACAAGTTACAACATGGTGTCAAATCCAATGTGTCTTTCTGAGTTCTGGGCTTCTTTACACCCTGGGAGAATAACAAGGTGTAAATCCAGCCTTTCTCCCCAGTGCAGAGGGAAACTGAGGCACGGCCTGGAGTGGTAGCTTGATGGAATGACACAGCTGACCTCATCAGCTCTTAGAACATCTCAGGGTTCCAATTTAGCAAATGATGTGTGTGTGTGTGTGTGTGTGTGTGTGTGTGTGTGTGTGTGTGTGTGTGTTACATGCATGTCTAGAGATGCATTTGCAGGCGTGCACATACCAGTATATGCACATGTGTAGGCTGGAAGTCAATGCTAGATGTCTTCCTCTATCACCTTCTATCCTATTTTTGAGGCAGAAATCTCTCAATGAACCTAGAGCTCATGGAACCAGCTACATTGGATGGTTGACAGGCTCATAGGACCCTCCTCTCCCTGCCCTCACAGCTCTGGGGCTACAGATGTGCACTGCCATGACCAGCTTTTACTTTGGTGTTGAGTATCTGAACCCAGTTCTCACACTTGCTCAGCAAGTTCCCTACCAAGTAAGCCATCTCCCTAGCTCCAGGGAGCATGATCTCTTGTCAACAAAACTCTCCAGAAAGCAAAGAGAGGGAGTAACCATGGAGCAGTAGGGACAGTTGTTATTGGAAGGTTGTCCAGATGCCTGCTGGGAGCTGAAAGGACCTCACTGTACTGTCTCATCATGTGCTAATATGATTATCTCATGTTGGCTATGAATAATGCCATTCCTAGGCTTCTGAAGAAGAGGCGTGGGGCTGCCAGCCCTTGAGAATGGCCCTGGGCAGAGTTGAGTAATCTAAGCCCATCTGAATCACAGAAGAGGGCCTGCTGGTCTCAATTTGGGATCAGAAAACACATGATGCAAACACTGCTTCTCTGAGCCCTGGGAGGAGGCATGCAGAGGCAGAACCCGATGAGAGGCCTGGCAGTTTCTCTCTTGCCCGCTCTCTCTTTGACCAGCTTGGCACACCTTCCCAGGCCCACCTTCCACTTTAAAATCTGCCTGTGTGGCACATTCACACTCTCTGGGGCTACGAGCCAGACCTCAAGGATCCATGGTGTGTATGCATGCCTGCAAGCTGGGGGGTTGTCATCTCAGGCCCACGGAGATGGCAGGTTTACTCACAGGAAGACTGGCTGGAGCCGGGCGAAGTGGTGTGTTCCTTCAGTCCTAGTATTCAAGAGGCAGCTGGATCTCTATGGCTTTGAGGCCAGCTTGATCTATATGGGGAGTTTCAGGACAGCCAGGCCTCCATAGTGAGACCTGTCTCAAAAATAAACCCCACATAAAACAACAAACAGAAAACCCAGGATGACTGAGCCAGTCTCAGATCCGGACAGCTGGCATTGCAGAGCAGAAGCAGTCTGTGTCTTTCCACACTCCCCAATCCCTCCTCCTTCCACCATATTTTCCTGTCCCACGCTACTGCTTCTCCTACCTCACTATTAGGTGGTCTGCATGATTCGAGACATCCTTCTTTTCTAGAATTTCCAGGAAACACAGCAGCCTACCACACATTGCACTTAATGTAATTCCAACCCAAGTTGGAAGCCATTTCTCTAATTCAAGGAAAGTTATGAACTTGGCAGCCCCAGTGGAAACACACACACACACACACACACACACACACACACAATGTGGTAGTGGATTGTGGATTTGCAGGGAGTGTTTCTCATTTGGGTTGTGTGTATTTCACAAAGCCCAGAGAAGAATTAAGCCCCAAAAGCAACGGCTCAGAGAGAGAGAGAGAAACTCTCTTGTAATTCATGTTATGCATAATGGATTTGGCAGGCCTGAGCACAGAAATTTCCAGAAGTGTTTGCGTGGCAGTGGTTCTTAGCCAATGCACATTTTTTAGCTGTCCTGGCCAGCCGCCCAGCCTGCAGGAAAAGGCTCGTATCTCCACAAGCTTGGCCGGCTTCACTGTCGCGTTTCCAAACGGCATGGCGGCGTCCGATGAGCTTATTCTTAAGTGCCAAAAAAACTTCTGCTACCTATATTGTTACTGAATACTAGATGCGCTTAATAAAGAGCCAGCAGAGCCAAACCTTAGGCTAATCAAATAGCCTGTCATTAACATTTTCTAAAAACAACAGAAAAATGCAGAGGGACACCAGATCACTGTTTCTCTTTGTTTGCCTTCCGCCCTATTCCTGGAACCCCAGGGGAGACAGGAACAGGAGAGGCAGGGAGGCGGCTCTGAACAGGCTGCTTATACCCCAACATCTGAAATATATGTGAGAACGTTACACCTTGTACATACCCCGTGCACACATACACACCCCACACACATATACATGAACACACATACACACACAAACCCATATAACACATACACACACCACATATATATCACACACATACACCACACATGCATGTCATATGCATACATACCACATACACATCACACATACACACCATAGACACACACCCATACACACATACCACACACATATCCATCCCATACACACACACAACATACACACCATATACACATATATACACCACACACAAAAACACATACACACACCACACACACACACACAAATATTCACCCTTCACACTCACTCTCCAGGGACCCTGCGCTGTGAAGAAGCACTAATTACAAAGTGTTCTGGAGTTTGACCTTGAAAGCGAAAAAGGAGGCAGGAGGGCAGCTTGGGGACTTGGCAGATTAGAGACTAGTCTAGGATTGGGAGCTGCTGCCGGGAGACTGGATACTTGGAGCCTCATCAGAGACCGCAGCTGGGACTCAACTGTCCAGCAGGGTAGTTTCTCCCGCACGCTCCCTCCTCCCCCTCCTTTCTCTCTCCACACTGGAGTTGGAACCCAGGGTCCCACCCACTTAGTTTGCTCGGCCCTCTTTTAAAATTATTATTAACTTATTTTACCTTTTATTTTGAGACAGGACCATACTAAGTTGCCCAGGTTGGTCTTGAATTCACTCCGTGGTCCACGTGGGCTTGAACTTGTGAACCTCCTACCTCAAACTCCTGCCCTGCACCACCAGACCTGGCTTCCATGTGGAGACTTTGAGGTCTTTCTTCACACAGAAATCTCCAATTCCACATGTCTCCTTCTATTGCTAGTTTTCACAGGGAGATCCCTTTGCTGATTTCAAGATCATCCCTGTTGGACTCACCCACCCATCCAGTGCTCCAGGGACTAACATCCCCAAACCTCTGAGGACCTGTCTTTCTCGTCTCCCCAATCTCACAACTCTGAGAGATGAAAAGAAACACTCCCTTTACCCCCAGCTTGGTGGGTGACCCTCATAAATAGTACATGGGGTGTCAGGGATGATTCCAGAGAGAAATAGAATAGACAAAAACCAAGCTGATAAGCAGAGATGGAATCCTGTAGTAGGAAACCCTGGAGTTAATAACACTCCTGGAAAATAGTTCTTCCGCCTTCAGGCGGTCTCGTAAACAGAGAAGCAAGAGAGGCAGTTCTAAGAGGGTTCTTTACATGATGCTGTGAGGCCTCAGGCTCCACATGCCACGCCAAATTAGGAGTGCCAAGATGCATGGTGTCTACCCAGCGAGGAAGCCGTCAGGGCTAAGCCAGGTGCTGGTCTACTCAGCTATGCAAGGCTTGGGCAGCGTTGGCTTGGATGGGGTGGCTGTGGTGCTTTTCCATGGAGCTGAAGTCAGTCAGCCTTTTAAATTTAACAACAACAAAAAAAATGATGTGTGTGTGTGTGTGTGTGTGTGTGTGTGTGTGTGTGTGTGTGTGTGTGCGTGTGTGTGTGTGTGTATGTGTGTGTGTGTGGTGCATGTGTAAAGGCCAGAGGGTTGACGTTGGATGTCTTCTTCTATCACTCTCCACTTTATTTTTTGAGAAGGTCACTCAATGAATCTGGAGCTGACTGGTCAGCAGGCTTTAGAAACCCCACCCCTGTCTCCACTCCCTCCGGACCCCAGCACTGGGGCTATAGATGTATGCTGTCACACCTGGCTTTTGTGTGGTTGTGGAGATCTGAATTCGGGGCCTCATGCTTGCACAGGAAGCTCTCTACCCACTGAGCTAGCTGGCCAGCTTCTCTGCCGCAGCTCTGCACTTCCCTCCTTGCCACATTCCCTTGTGTTTTGAACACCAGACGCCATCCTGAATATGGAATTGTGTGTGGGAGGGTTGTTTTATTGTTGTGTTTTTGCTTTGGTTTTTAATATACCCTAGAGTTATTTCCTACAGAGAGGGTTGAAGACCCCAATCTCAGCACTGGGCAAATGCTCGGGAGGTTCACAGATAGGCTTGGAGTCCTTCATTCTCTCTGCCCCGGCCTGAGCAGTGGAGAGGAAAGGGCTGGCCCCAGAGAAGGTCAAGGCAGAGCTGTTTTGTTCTCCAGAGCAGAGCAGAGAAGGCCAACACCACCACCCATGCAATGCTCTGTGGAGGCAAGTCAAAAACAAGAGCTGGGAAGCCCATCTCCTTGGAGCTGTTTACGTTGCATAACTCAAATAGACCCAGCAGTGCAGAGCTCCTCAGTGAAGCCAGACAGAGGGCGGATCCCTCAGCCGCGGGAATGAGATGGCTGCTTCAGCTTCAAAATACCACCAACCACCTAATTCTCGGGGGGGGGGGGGGGGACGGGGGGGGGACGACACACCATTGCAACTCAGCAGGACGTCCTGATTGTGCTCCTCAGTCCGTCTCAGTGAGGACTTGGCAGGGTCTTTATCTTCTCTAGCTAAGGAAATGAGTCCTAACAAGAAGCAGGGGGAAGGACTCCAGAAGGGAAGCTTTCCTTCCTAAAGAGGAAAATGTACTGTGCTGTCTGCTGAAAGCCGGTGAAGGTGACCCAGCACTTGTGACTGCTTTCTCAGAAGTCCAGGCCTTTTCAGTGTTATTTATTAAGCAACGCAATGTTATTCATTAAGCGGCGCTGTTTACCGTGAGAGAAAAGCCACGAGATACAACAAAACCCACTGTAAGAGTTTATTAAGGGAAGGGAACAGAAGGGGTGTGCATAGGCCAATGGAATGACCGTGCACAAAGAAAGGATGGAATAGGTGGAACCCTCTTTTATAGGTCCCCCCTCCCCCAACCCCCCACCCCACACGCACATATGGGCTTACATAGCTACGCCACGCATGTGCATAGATTACATGACCACGCTGCACACATATTATGTGATCACTCACGGATTATGTAGGACGTAAGGCCCTGGGATGACTAAGCATCTTGCCTGGCTACTGGACAGTGCATGTGCCGTCATGTAGCTGGGGGGAGTGGCTAGGAATCCTAACATTCAGCCTTGTGCAAAAAGTCAGGGTCTTGCCTTCTAGAAGCATCCGGCAGTTAACAAGGAGTCTCTGTAGGTGAAAAATGAATAAGAAAGCCAGGCAACAGGAGGGTCAGAAGTTCAAGGTCGGGGCTAGAGAGATAGCTCAGACTGCTGAGTGCTTGCCATACAATCATGAGGACCTGAGTTCAATACCCAGAGCCCACACTGGGACGGGCGGTGGGGGGCAGCTATGGCAGTGTAAGCATGTAATGCTAGCACCAGGAACACTGAGCCAAGAGGATCCTTGGAGCTTGTTGGCTAGACAGCCTAGCCTACTTGATAGTTTCTAGCCTACTTGATAGTTTCAAGCCAATGAGAGGCCCTGTCTCAAACAAGGTGGATGGCTCCAGAAAACATTTGAAGTTGTCTTCTGACCTCCATATGTGTGTGCACATGTGTGCACACGGACCTGTACATAATACTTGTGTACTCTTACACACAAGGACATGCATAACACACACAAGTTCTACAAGCCAACCTGGAAAATTTAGCAAGATTTTTGTCTCAAAATAAAAGAGTCAAAAGGAGGCTAGGAATGTTTCTCAGGAGTAAGGTTTATTTAGCGTGCAGGAAGCTTTCGATGTAATCCCAACACTCCAGAAGAGAGTGTATAAAACGTTACCAATGGATAAGTGAGGGCAGGCCTCCAGGGCCTGAAGCTCCACAGAGCCAGTCCTGAACAATTGAGAGCCCAGGAGACCTCTGTCACCAACACGCCACGTCTCTGAGGATGGGGGCCCCACCATAGGCTGGGGACAAGAATAGAATGCCAATCGAGAACACAGCCCTCAGAACGGGCAGATGGAACCGGCTGCCACACTTGCCCTGTTAGTAGGTTGTGTGGACATGGAGAGAGCATTTTTCTCTTATAGGCTTGTTTTCAAAACAAAACAAAACAAAACAAAAAAACCCGCTTCCTTCAAAGCTGGCTGGGGAGTAGATGAGAACCATGAACCCTCCTGTGTCTGTGCAGAGGGGTTTGAATTCACTCTGTGATTGGATGAGGCTTGCTTGCTCAGTGCCCCCCACCCTCCCTATGCCTGCTTGGGTTCCCTTGTGTCTCAGCAAGTTCATGGCGCAAGCGTAATGGCAGCCAGAGAGATAAACACGTCTCCTTTAAAACGTGGTTCAGAGGCTGGGAGTGCAGTTGAGCGGTAGAGCCCTCACCTAACCTGTGCAAGGCCCTGGATTCCATCCTCAGCACTGCCACACTCCAGAGACCTTGTCCTCTGGGGGAGCTGGCTGGGTGCCCACAGAGGACAAGTGCTGAGGTAGCATTACATCCTCTGGGCTCCGACCCCTCCTCGACGGATGTGTCCCTGATGGCATTTCTCTCCCAGCTTCCCTTTTCTCAACAGTAGTATAACTTCTACCCACTCCATGTGAACAGCTAGGAACTACACCAACAAAAGTTGCTTTAAGACCTTGGCATTGAGTTCCGAATTGAAGTTCAAGTGTTGAGTGAACCCCTCTCTCAGCCTGGCCTGCCTCATGTAGTACTCATGGCTCTCCTTTAAATATCACACCGACAGACAGCCCCGCAGGGTATGGAGCTGCTCTGCCCGGAAGACGTGCCCGGAAGACGTATAGGGCACCTCCAGAGAAGCTGGCTAGGAGGAACCTCTGAAGTCCCTACAAGTCCAAACCTATGTTCTCAGAAGAAAGCAACAGGTGATGAGCTGTCAGGCGTCGGAGTTGCCAGGATCTACCCATGGGCACCTTGAGCTTGGCATCCTTTCCCCGGGGGAGCTGCGAGGGAGCAGATCAACAGAGTGGGGTCAAGTTCAAGTCTGCCTCAATGAAACTCTGGGGATGCCTTCCTTGAAAAACAACTGGGGCAGCGCGACAGCTGTTTGAGGAGACTAAAGAGAAGGGTCCCCCCCGGGGAGGCTTCCCCTGGGACTGCTCTGCTTGCTAGAGTCTGCTGTGAGTGAAATGAAAGACAGGCAGCGGGACTAGGGGGAGCCAGGGCCAGGTGAACGTGCTAATTAACCAGTGAGCAGAGACACAGGTAGGCAGATGTGGACTCTGGAAAGAGCAACGTCATTGTAACAACACTCGGCAGAGGGCCCAGGCGTGGAGGATTGCCTTTGGGCTGAGACCTCCAGTCAGAACCTCGACCATTAAAAAAAAACCAAACCACCCAGTTGCAGCCCTGGAGGTCTGTCCTGTTGTTTCTTTTGGGGTGTTTACAAGCAGAACAAAAATCAAATTTAATGGCAGCCAGATAAATAAGCATGGATCCTGGAGAGATGGTGCATGGGTAAAAGTGGTGACTGCCAAAGCCTGAGCTCGGTCACTGGAACCTACATGGTGGAAGGAGAGAGACAGCGCTCAGAACATGTCCTCTGACCTCCACTCATCCATCATGGCATTCACATGCCCCACAAAATAAATAAATGAATAAATAAATAAATAAATAAACATTTAAACATTAAAATGAAATCTGGTTCACGGTCTGGGGAGATAGCTCGATGTGTAAGATAGCGCTTGCTATGCAAGCAAGAGGATCTGGGTTCAAATCCCAGCAGTCATGCAAATAGTGGGTCTGGTTGCTTGTAACTCGATTCCCAGTGAAGGACAGGCCAATCCTAAGAACTTGCTGGCCAGGCAGCCTCGCCAAAATGGTGGGGCCTCTGGTTCAGTAAGAGACTCTGTCTCAAAAAATAAGGTGAGAAAGATAGAGGAAGTCATCTAATATCATCTTCTTCACTTGTGCGTATAACACACACACACACACACACACACACACACACACACACAACTAAAAATAAAATAAAATTTAGTTCATGGAGCTGGGGACATAGCTCAGGGGTAGAGCACCTGTCTAATTTGTGCCAGGCCTTGGGTTTCATCCCCAGCACTGGGGGAAAAAAAAATCTGGTTTATTATGTAAGTTGTCATCCTCATGACAAGTGAGTAAAGGGACAATAACAGTAAAGATTGGAACCACTTGGGAATTCAAACACAGGCTGCAATTACCCAAAGCCACTGTCTCTGGGGCAGGCTGGGAAATTTCTTCATGAATGACACTGGATTTAGACCCAAGATCTCACTATGGCTCATGTCTGGGCCACTTCCTAGCAGGGCCACCTGGGGCTCCTTCACTCCCCTTTCTAAGACTTCACTTCTTCCCCCACAAGCTGGAGTTCAGGATACCCACTTGTCAGGGGGGCTCCCTACCAGGATCCCCATGTACTGCAGCTGGAGCACCATGCACCGCAGTTGGAGCACCATGCACTCCTGTTGGAGCACCATGCACTCCGGTTGGAGCACTATGCACTGCAGTTGGAGCACCATGCACTCCTGTTGGAGTACCATGCACTCCGGTTGGAGCACCATGCACCGCAGTTGGAGCACCATGCACTCCAGTTAGAGCACCATGCACTCCAGTTGGAGCATCATGCACTCCAGTTGGAGCACCATGCACTCCAGTTGGAGCACCATGCACTCCAGTTGGAGCATCATGCACCACAGTTGGAGCACCATGCACCACAGTTGGAGCACCATGCACTCCAGTTGGAGCACCATGCACCACAGTTGGAGCACCATACACCACAGTTGGAGCACCATGCACTCCAGTTGGAGCACCATGCACCACAGTTGGAGCACCATGCACTCCAGTTGGAGCACCATGCACCACAGTTGGAGCACCATGCACTCCAGTTGGAGCACCATACACTGCAATTGGAGTATCATGCACTGCAGTTGGAGCACCATGAACTACAGTTGAAGTACCATGCACTGCAGTTGGAGCACCAGCACTACAGTTGGAGCACCATGCACTACAGTTGGACCCCCGTGCACTACAGTTGGAGCACCATACACTGCAGTTGGAGCACCATACACTGCAGTTGGAGTGCTGTGGAATGTTCTGTATGGCAAATGTGTTGCTGATTAGTCAATAAATAAAACACTGATTGGCCATTGGCTAGGCAGGAAGTGTAGGAGGGACAAGGAGGAGAATAAAGCTGGGAAGTGGAAGGCTGAGTCAGAGAGACTCTGCCAGCCGCCACAATGACAAACAGCATGCGAAGATGCCGGTAAGCCACGAGCCATGTGGCAAGGTATAGATTAATGGAAATGGATTAATTTAAGCTGTAAGAACAGTTAGCAAGAAGCCTGCCACGGCCATACAGTTTGTAACCAATATAAGTCTCTGTGTTTACTTGATCGGGTCTGAGTGGCTGTGGGACTGGCAGGTGACAGAGATTTGTCCTGACTGTGGGCCAGGCAGGAAAACTCTAGCTACATTGGAGCACCAGCACTACAGTTGGAGCACCATGCACTACAGTTGGACCCCTGTGCACTGCAGTTGGAGCACCATACACTGCAGTTGGAGCACCAGCACTACAGTTGGAGTACCATGCACTGCAGTTGGAGCACCATACACTGCAGTTGGAGCACCAGCACTACAGTTGGAGTACCATGCACTGCAGTTGGAGCACCATGCACTACAGTTGGACCCCCGTGCACTGCAGTTGGAATACCATACACTGCAGTTGAAGCACCATACACTGCAGTTGGAGTATCATGCACTGCAGTTGGAATACCATACACTGCAGTTGAAGCACCATACACTGCAGTTGGAGTATCATACACTGCAGTTGGAGCACCATGCACTCCAGTTGGAGCACCATACACTGCAGTTGGAGCACCATGCACTCCAGTTGGAGCACCATGCACCACAGTTGGAGCACCATGCACTCCAGTTGGAGCGCCAGTACTACAGTTGGAGTACCATGCACTGCAGTTGCTACACTGAGGACTGAAGTTGCATGGAGATGTGGCTTCCCTACTTCTAAGAGCATTTGTGCAGAACTAAGAAGCTATCCTGCCTTTTTCCTCCTGAGAGGTGGCTCTAGACATGGCTGGAAGCATGTCCCTTTACAGCATTTGCCACCAGGGTCTAGGGCCTCCTCTATGGTGTACAGAACCGCCTCCCTTTTTACCTGGGCTTGAGAGGCTCTGGCTTCCGGAGGAGTCGCTTCCTCTTTCCTCCCCTAGAGTTCTATCTGCAGTATGAAGCAGGTAGTGAAGACCTAGACAGAGAGCAAGGAAGGGCTGATATGGACACCAGGGAGAAGGGAGTTCATTCCTTGTATTCTTTCTGGATGAATCTCCAGGCTGCATCAGCCTCAAGCGAGTCCCAGACCTGCAGCAAACCTGCCTGCCCATAAGGCTGTCTCGACATGTCATCTGCAAAGCCAAGTTTTCAGTGTAAATTCTGACCTCCCTTCCCTTTCTTCAGGGATTCACACATGGGCTCCCAGAGGCCCTTCCTCTCCAAGCCTCTGTGGTGCTGAAAAGTGAGGTCACTGCTCTGGAACACACCATCCCTGTCAGAACAGGCCCTCCAGGCAGCCATCCTGTGGCAGGGCCAGGAGGGTGGGCCATGCTGGCTCCCAAGCCTGCCCTGACTTAGATTTCTCCTTGGCACTATTTTTGGCAGATTTTTTTTCCATCCTTGCTCTTTATCCTAAGCCCATTGGGCAAATGACAGCAGAATCGCAAGCTTGAATGGGCTTGTTTGACAGGCCAGCTTTCCCCCCTGTGAGCTGGGGCGGACTGCCACAAAGGAGCTATGAGGAGGACAAAGGAGCAACTTGAGCTAATTCCTTGCCATCATTTGCTTTGGAGTTTAAAATGTCTGGTTTCCATCTCCTTGGTTGTGAGGCGTGAGGGAAAAGATGGGAGCTGCTTCTGCCTTTGTAGTTGGCAGATGTAAAGGTCCTCTTTGAAGCCACACCCTCAGTGTACTGACACTTGGAGGGGACATCTCCCAAGTACAAATGATTACATTCAAAGAAACTGCTGATGAATTTCTTGGGCTGGGAGATGGGTAAAGTGCTTACTGTGTAAACACGAGGACCTGAGTTCAAATCCCCAGAACCCATGTGAAAAGCCTGTTGTGAGATCATGGGTCCGTGACCCCAGTGCTCCCAGGGAGAGATGAGAGGTGGAGACAGGATCCCTGGAAGCTCTTGGGCCAGCTAGGATGGTGTATGCAGCAACAAACGAGATCCCGTGTGAGACAAGGTAGAAGGCAAGGACTGACCCCAAGGTTGTCTTCTGGTCCCTACATTTGTGCCTGTACTCAGAAGCATGAACATGAACACACACACACACTTCTAGCTTCAGCAAAAACAGGGAACAGCCTTAGACAGAAACCTCATATTCAACAGTCCCAGTACTTAAACATTTCTCTGCACATCATTATTCCCCAAGCCACATTAAGTAGATTTGGAGTGGATTTTGACAACCCCCCAAAGTAGGAGGATCTAAGGCAGGGTGTAGTGAGGCATGCCTGTAATCTTAGCTATTCAGGAGGCTGGGGCAGCGGGATCACAAGTTCCAGTCAGCCTGGGCTCTATAGATACACCTCGTCAGAGAGAGAGACAGAGACAGACAGAGACAGAGAGACAGACAGACAGACAGACAGAGACAGAGAGGAAAAATGAGGAAGTTCTAAAGCTTGGGATAAAACAAGTCCAGCCAGGAAGGTGAGACAGTTGGTTTGAGAAGGGAGAGGAGAGAGGAAGTTCAGACTCCCTGCTGGAGGTAGTGGGTGTGGCCATGCCGCAATCCTCTAGGGGAAAAAGCTAAACTCATTCAGCCCAGGGCAGGCAGTCATGCAATGTGCAGTATCAGGGAGCTGTGATTCATAAATCTTCCCGGGGAGAGCCCTAATCCCAGCCCTTCATCCCTTCCCCCTAAATCCCAGCCCATCATCACTTCCCTCCATGCCTGCTACCATGCCACACTGTATGACCGCTAATTCTTCTATCTGGGAATGAGATACTGTTGATGTTTCAAAGACTTCATCCTGTTTTTTGCTTGGACTAGAAATCCTTTGAGGGGCTGGGCGATGGCCCAGCAGTCAAAGTGTCTGCTGAATAAGTTTGAATCCCCAGAACTTTACAAAAAGCCAGACATAAAGGCATGCCCCTGTAATTCTAGTGTGGGGAGACGAACAGAGGAACTCCTGGAGGCTTCCTGGCTAGTCAGTTTAGCCTAATGGATACATTCTAGTCTTAAAAAACAGTAAAATAAGGAAGGCACCCATGGATCCCTGACCTTCACACACATCCACATACATGCCTGTGCATCCACACACACACACATATCCACACACACACACACACACACACAAACACACACACACACACACACACACACACACACACACACACACACACACACACACACACCACATACTAAGAAATCTTTCTATTGAAGCAAGGACCAGCCTTAGGCTTCTTCTGTCTGGAATATCTTAAAGACTGTGGCTCATTGTTACCTGTTTTCAGAGGCCCTTACACGATCATCCAGGACTATTTTATTCAGGTTTTTATTCAGTGGGCCACGTCTGTACTCACTGGTGGGGTACCAGGAGCCATATCTGCTCCGGCCTCTGCCCTCTTCGGCCTCTGTGCCTTTGTGGGCACGGCTCTGTCTGGTGAGCTGCCCTCACCCGACTCTTCTGTCCTTTCAGACCATCATTCTCTTCTCCTAGAAGCTCCTGCAGGCTGTGGGCACAGCATGGGCTGAGTCACCTTTGGATCTACAGTGATGCCTGGAGACTGGGGTGGGGAGGAAAGGCCTGTGCAGGATAGCAGGTTGTGTGTGTGTGTGTGTGTGTGTGTGTGTTGAGAGGGGTGGAATGTGTGGGGAGGGGTTGGATATCGAGCTTGGACCCTTGTATGTGGTAGCCAAGCACTCTACCACTGAGCTGCACCCCCAGCTCTATGAACCAGGCTTCAGGAGATGGGGTCAGAATCCTCCTTCCTCCTTGTCTCAATTCCTGTCCCCTGAGTTGCACCTGGGCTGATGCTCAGAACAAGGTGTCTTTTCCAATATGGAAGGTCCTGGAGAAGGCATCATCAGGACCAAGAGGTAGGACCAGAATCTAAAGGACTTTCTTGAATCAAGATGGACATTCCTGGGGCAGCAGACTCAGAGCCTCCTGAAAAGCTGGGATTTGGTGCCCTGGGGGTTGCTCTTGATCTCAGGGGGCCAAGTTTCATTTCTAGAACTCTGTCCACTTTGAGAGTTTCTGTTTTCCATGTGGATAGTAACATCTCCTTAGATGGTAATCAGTTTTCAGCACTGGACAAAGCGGTGCCAGTATGCTGCAATGTGTTGGGGTGGAAGAGAGAGTGGCACAGAGTCGGGCTGGAGGCCGGGGACAGCTGGACCTCAAGGTGACATACCGAGCATGCCTCAGTTTCCCTGTTTAAGAGGTAATAGTTTCCTTATTGAAGTATTTGGAAAATCAAACAACCCAGACATGTGAAGCCCGTAAAGTGGACTTGACAAATGCATCTTGAATGGATTAGTGGCCCCTGGCATTCAGACTCTGTAATGTCATCCTGTCTGGCCTCCCCCATGCACAGGTCATGTGACCTAGAGCAAGTCACTTCAGCCCTCTGCTTATATGTTTTGATTTCAGAAGTGAGGAGCTTGATGCACTCTTCCTGGGCTGATCCGAGGGTGGATATATTTGTTCTGCAAGCTCTGAGACCCTATCTTTTTTTTTTTTTTTGGTTTGTTTTGAGACAGGGTCTCTCTGTGTAGCTTTGCGCCTTTCCTGCAACTCACTCTGTAGCCCAGGCTGGCCTTGAACTCACAAAGATTCGCCTGCCTCTGCCTCCCAAGTGCTGGGATTAAAGGCTTGTGCCACCACCACCCGGCTGAGGCCCTATCTTGAGACAGTTGCTAAAGTACCTGGGAGGAGGTGTAGGGAAGTGAAGAAGTTCTGAAGCCCTGCTGCAGGAGAGTTGCTATTACGGAGTTGAGACTATTAATTCATTAACCTTCCATTTCTGGAAAGGGATACTTGAACCTCCTCCCAAAGGTCTCCGTACTTTTCCTGTTGCTGTGACAAAATACAAAAGCCACTTAAGGATGGGAAGGTTTATTGTGGCTCACAGTTTGAGGGGACACAGTTCATCATGGCAAGGAAGATGCAGTTGCAGGAGCCTGAGGCAGCTGGTCACATGTGTCCACAGTTAGGAAGCAGAAAGAGATGAACGCTGGTGCTCAGCAGGGTTTCTCCTTTTTATGAAATCTGGGGCCCCAACCCATGGGATAGCTCCATCCACAGCTGAGGTGGGTCTTCCAACCTCTGTTAGCATTCCCAGAGGCTTGGCTCCTGGGTGATTCTGGATCCTGCCAAGTTGATGATATTAACTATCGTATCAATAAGCTAACCGTGACTTAGCCAGTTGTAGTTAACTGTATGTTAACTTGGCTGGGCCATAGTACAGATACATCATTATACATTATTCTAGGGTTTCTGTAAGGTGTTTTTGTATGAGATTAACATTTAAATCACTGGGATTTTGTAGCTGGAAGGTTTTCTCTGGTCCCACCCAGCCCTGCGGTCCCGCAGCTGCTTTATAAAATAATCACTCAGAGGCTTAATATTATTTACAAACTGTATGGTCTTTGGCAGTCCTTTTGCTAGCTAGCTCTTATATCTTAAATTAACCCATTTCTATTAATCTATGTTTTGCCACATGTTCTGTGGCTTTACCGATCTGCTGACAACTTTCTGCTCTTTCTGCATCAGCTGGCATCTCCTCAGACTCTGCCTTTCTCTTTCCTGTCTCTCTCTTCGGATTTCCCACCTGCCTCTAAACTGCCTTGCCATAGGTCAAAGCAGCTTATTTATTAACCAATGGGAACAACATATATTCACAGCATACAGAAAGACATCCCCCAGCAGGGTTTAACTAAAAAAGGTTGTTCACCATGATATGCTCAGTCTGGTGAAGGCCAGATGATCTCCTCAATATCACAGGCATTCTGCAGTGGATGGCCTTCATGTATCACCTGTGCATTTCCTGCTGATTCATTCTATAGATCTTAGAGCTGTCGATCCACATAGTCACGTGAACTGATTCCTTCAAACCAATTTGTCTTCCTCCCTCTCTACTTTCCCATTCCCTCTCCACACCCCCTTAACACCCACATACTCTGGAGAACCTTGATGGGCATACGCACAGCCACCTGGCATCCTCTTCTAGCTCTGAGGTCCATACTCAACAAACATGAATTCTACTATCAGACTATTACATAGCTAACTGAGCCTAAGCTTTGGTTCTGCCTCATCCACACCTTTCTACAGAAACTGCAGTAAAAATTCCTGTCCATGGTGTCCTTCCTTCTGCCTCTTCACCAACCCAGTTGCTGTCTTGGGTGGCCTTGCACTGCTGGTGCTATACTCTCCCATGGGAATTGTGTGTTTAAGTGCCTTAAACTTTCTCACTCTCTCGTGAGCTGCATGCAGGCTTTCTACATCCTCCAGGGTAATGTGACAGGAGAGCATGCCCTTCAGCCTAGAAGTGGGACATCCTTCTGCCAGCCCTCAGAAAGGTAAGTAGGCAATTTGTTTCTATTACATAGCACTATATGTCAGACTGTTATTCTGTGTAGCATGCGGGTCTCACAGAAGTAGCTATTAACTCCTTGGGCAGCTTGGGCCAAAGAAACCATTTTTCCCCAAAACCAAAGCAACTTCACCATTGCAAATGAGATCTTGGCTCTACAGAGAGCTCCACCAAGCATGCTGTCAATGGGGTGATTATCTGTCCAAAGTAAAAGGATTCTTGCTTCCTCTAGAGCCTCAGCACACGTAGGCCCTTGACTGGGACCCTGCTTAGAAGAAGGGTTCACACACATCACCTGGGGGACAGGAGAGCAATGAAATTCTAAAATGGCTTATAAACTCACAGAATTACATGATTACAGAACCATAGAGTTTCAGGGGCTGGGAGATGCCTAGTTGGTCATTTGATCATATGGGTCTATAGCCCTTCATTAAAAAAAAAAAAAGCCCCAGTTAAAATTTTCACTCATCTGCAATTCCTATTATGGATCTCCAGGTGAATGCTAATTAAGAAACTCTATAGAAGAACAATGTTTACCTGAAAGGAACACTCATTTTACAAGATGTCTCATGGGTTCATTACCCATCATGGACATCTGTGCATAATCCATCCATCCCACTATCCATTTATTTAGCCATTAACACATCCATCCACCCACCATCCATCCATTCATCTACCCATTTATCTGTCCATTCACCCACCATCCATCCATTCATATACCCATTTATCTGTCCATCCATCCATCCATCCATCCATCCACCCACAAACCCATCCATCTATTAATTTATCCACCAACCTATTACTTTATCCATCCATCTACTCATCTTCCCATCCATCCATCCATCCATCCATCCATCCATCCATCCATCCATCCATCCATCCACTCACTCCTCTACCCACCCATCTAATCACCTATTTATACATCTATCTGCACCCCCATCCACTCATCCATTTAATCATCCACCCACTCATCTACCCATCTATCTGTTCATCAATCCATCTGTCCATCCATCTGCCCATCCACACATTCATCTTTTCATTCACCAAACCATCCATCTATTAATCCATCCACACATCTACCCGTCCATCTATCCATTCACCCATCCCTCACCCCAGTACAGCGCTGAGGCAAACATACAAAAAAAGGAGATCTGGGTTAATCCTCCCTGCTCCTCCTTCCCTGCTTCTTCTTCATCCAGGATAAAGCTGAGCATTTTCATGGGGTTGCTGTATGGATGTGGGAGCAAAGCCACTTATATCAAGAGCATGATGCCTTAGCGACTCTCCAAACCCCTCCAGGGCTGTGGTTGGCGTCACCCTTGCCAGGTTGCAGAGCCTTGGCACAGAATAATGTTAAAGGGAAACCTGAAGGTGTCTAAGTTAATTCAGGGGAGAACACAGTCCTTCCCTCCTCTTTGTAATCTGCGAATGCCAGAACAAGGGGGTGATTAGATGATGCTGAGGATAAATTAAATAAGCCACCCTTGGGAGCTGATGCCTCCCTTTCTTGGGACCTGTTGCAGGTCACTGAGTGAACCGTTACCGTTGACTGTGAGAGGGACTGAGCTAATCTGTGATCGATAGTGAAGCTGTTTTTTTTTTTTTTTTGATACAAGCTAAGTTAAAGGTAATTAAATCCTGTGCTCAAGGCATATAAACGGATCCCCACAGGAGGGCAAGAATTAATTTAATTCCATATGCTAACCCCACCCAGGTCCCCCAACAGCTCCATATAATGGACTGAGTGCACGATGGAAAACCAGAGAGAGAGAGAGAGAGAGAGAGAGAGAGAGAGAGAGAGAGAGAGAGAGCAGAAAATTGTATTCCAAATACTAGGTATTAGCTGCCACACGTATCAGGGGATTGAACTTGATGGGCCTCAAGGCTGATCTGGTACGGCAGACCCAAGCTTCTCTCTCTGCACTTGGCTTTATTGTGCACAATCTGTACAAGGGCTGTTTTCATCGTTAATGGCAATCCTGAATCACTGTCTGTTTCTCATCTCCGCCTGCAAGACAGCAATCCAGGGCAAGAGCTGGGCCATAAATACCGGGCCCCATAAAGCCACTGTGGTATAGATTTGCCTTTTTGCGCGTGTGTGTCTGATTCACGGGCTCACTGGCAGCCTTCCAGGCTGGAGGAGAGGGAGAGAGCATCCAGACAGCCTCGTTCTCATCTGTAATACGGAGAGACTCATTTCCACTTCACAGGCTCAGCTGAGCCTTGTGCCTCAGAAAGACAAATCCCAGACGTGGCAGGCAGGCAGGCGGGCAGGCAGGCAGGCGGGCAGACTGGCGGGCGGACTGGCAGGAGGTGGAGGGAGGGAGGCAGGAAAGATGAAAGTGGAAAGGGACTGCATTTATTAAGCTGTTTTTCTTTGGGTGAAAAGAAGTATTTATCTGTGATTTCATATATCATGTGAGAGGTGGCTTCCTGCCAATTTCCAAGACGCCAAACAACCCACTGACATCATACGCTAAATATAGTCCAGCCTTCTCTGGGGGTGAATAAATGAGGCTGCTCCTGGAGAGGGGGGAGGCCCTCCTCTGCTACGTGTTGATTATGGTCAGGCTGTCAAGCTTGTGTCATCAAAAGCAGAATGTCCAGGTCCGAGGAAGGATGGGGAAGGGGCTGGGCATCTTCAAACAGTTCTGCAGGTGGCATTTCTTATCGCTGCCCCAGGTCACTCGCTGAGCCTGGCCGATGGTGGGTGCTGCTACATTTGTAGGCCTTTGACGCCCTGGTGTGTGTGTGTGTGTGTGTGTGTGTGTGTGTGTGTGTGTGTGTACTTGTAATCCCTGCCCTGCCCTCCATATAGCAAGGCTGACCTCTCTAAAGGTAAAGCAAGAGAATAAAGACAGATGGAGTGGTGAGGGGTGGGGGTGGGGGGTCCCTGTATGACTAGGAACTTTGCAGAGGCTGAGGTTGGGGAGAGGAGGAACAGGTTTTGGCCTAAAGGCAGCCGAGGCTGTCTGTGTGTGGTGCCAGTTTGCAAGTAAGGTCACTGTGGATGATGACTGGTGAACCAGTCCAGCTGGATTGCAAGTACCTTTGATCCCCTCCCCTAAGGCTCCTGGGGATAGCCTGTCTTGTCTGGGACCTGTCCTTGTGTGAAGCCACCTGAAAGATAAAGCCTGTCTCCTCTGCTGGCACCGTCTTTCATGCCCATCCTGCAGTCTGGCATTGCAGAATGACAGGGCCATCCTGGAGGGCTTCTGGTGCTCAAAGAAGGGAATCTTGGAGAAGAGGAGTGGGGTGGGGAGGGCGGGCAGAAGAAAATCCATGCAGGGAGATAAGGAGAAGGCTTCCAAACAGCTCCTAGAAGGCGTAGGATCCCTAGGAAGGATTTCTCTTCACAGTCAGGGATATAATAGAGATGGTTACTATGGAAACTGGTGTAAAAGCAGCAAGGAGAAAGGAGTGGCTGATGAGAGAGAGGGAAGGGCAAAGGCAGCAACATCAAAGAGAGGATGCTACTGCACCTCCATGTCTGAGGAGAGAAAACAAGTCAGGAAACAGCAGCTTGTTACCGTCCCGGAACAGGTCAGGGATCATCAGGCACTGTGATCCTTTCTCCAGACACCTGTGTGCCAAGCCCGCTCTCCCACAGCCCATCAGCTGGGAAAGAGCTTCCAGCTGCTGGGGGAGGAAGCGGGTAGGTGGGCTCAGCTCCTCTCGGCTGTCCCTGTCCGTGCTGTTTGGTTTACACACAATTTTGGGGGACACTCTCGAGAGAGCGGGTCATTTTTCTGTGTCTCGATTTCATCTCATGCCTTCCTCCTCGGCATGACAAAGCACCTTGCTCAAGAAAGAAACCATAAAATTGCTTAAAGCCAAGACATGACAGTGTCAGCGTTGTGTAGACCGGGAGAGAGAGAGAGGAGAAAGCCAACTACCCCGTCAGTCCCCTGAGCACACACACCCTGGAGGCAGGCGCTGGAGAGAGGCAGAGGTCAAAGCCCTGGTCACACCAACTTCACTCTACTTCAATGTGATCCTCTGAAGGAAGGGAAAGGGTGACTATATCCCCTCTGGCTGGGGACAGCCAGCTCCTCCACGCCCCAGTCACTGTCCTTTTGTGCTGACTCACACACGGCCCTGCCGACCTACTGTCCAGTGGAAACGCACAAGGGACATGGATGATTTTAAATGTTCTAGTAGCCACAGCTAAACGGTAGAAGAAACAGACCGAGTAGCTTTACTAGAGTTCTTTCAAGCCAATAAACCTACTAAAGTGACCATCTCAACAAAATCAGTTAGAGATCACTGCTTTTGCAGTGTTGGGGATTGAGCACTGCCAACACTTGACCGTGGGACTACAGCTTTCGGCATAGAGATTTTTAATGAGATATTTAAAATTCTTTCACACTAAGTCTTTGAACTCTGGTGTGTGTGCTCTCCTAGTCAAATATCCGGTGAGTCACTTCTTAGGCACTCCAGAGCCAGGCGGGGCTCCTGTGTTGGACAGCAACCCAGCTCTAGAATTTTCCATCACAGTGATGGGCAACATCTAGAAATAAAGAAGCAGGGGCGTGTGTTTATTGTAGCCGACAGCCGTGAGTAGCTGGGCTGGGTGTCTCCTGGGTTGAGAAAGCACCCAGCTTTCAGCTTGGAGTGAAATCTGAGCAGTAAGTCAGCTCCCCAGGCCTTGAGGCTCCAGGGGCTTTGTGACCATCTGAAGAAATGGATAGTAAACCAGAGCTGGGTGAAGGGCTGGGGAGAAGACAAACCACAGGAGCACCTGTTCCTTCTAGGCTTGGTGGGAGGTCTTGTAATCCTAAAGTAGCCAGTGTCCTGTGTAACAGCATTCCCATTCCACAGACTAGGACTACTCGGATGTTCAAACACTCTCAGAATTGTGCCTAGTGGCACATATCTATAATCACAGCAGCTTGGAAGGCTGAGGCAGGAGGATTGCAAATGTAGATGCTGGACCCTTGCTTTTCCTGTTTAGACATATGTTATTAAAGATTGTTTCTTATAGGTCTTCACCTGCAGAGTGAGAATGTGACCACTGGAAGAGTCCGTGGTTTCCTGTGAAGAGTATGAGGAACCCCTGTCAGTTACTTTCAGCCGGTCCTGGCATGTTGTAAATGCCTGATATCAACATCACCTTGCTAACTATTTCCACCTGTAAAGGAGGAACAGGGTCACATTGAGAGCTGGGGTGCCCTCCACTGATCCATAAGCTTCCTGGGACAGGTGATCCTTTGAGTTGTGGTTTGAAGGAAGGTAAGGACCCCTCTCTGTATTCCAAGCACTCACTAGGCCGCCATCAGTTTATTGTTTGTAAGTGTTACTGGGTAAGTGAAGATATGAAGGGGCCAGAGAGCGTCCCTCCATCTAAAAATCTTATGTCAAGAAAGGAAGAAAGGGCTGAAGAGGTGCTCGGCAGTGAAGAGCACATACTGCTCTTGCAGAGGACCTGAGTTTGGTTCCCAGGACCCGTATGGGGAGGCTCACAGCTCCCTGTAACTCCAGCTCCAGAGGACCAGATGCCTCTCCTAGCCTCCAAGAGCACTGTACTCGGATGTACAAACTCTCTCTCTTCTGCCTCTGTCTGTCTGTCTGTCTGTCTGTCTGTCTGTCTGTCTCTCTCTCTCTCTCTCTCTCTCTCTCTCTCACACACACACACACACACACACACACACACACACACACACAATTAAAAATAAACTCTTTTTTAAAAAGAGTGATGGAGACTGTTGCTGTGAGTAAGGACCATCACAGATTCATTCATGCTAAGGGTTTGGGAAGCCTAGAGAAGGAGACTGACCCTACAGAGAGGTGAGAGACATCTCCAACAAAGAGTGATGAGAAACGGCAGTCAGCAGGACTGAGATTTCTTAGACGTGAGGAAGTGATTTAGTGGTAACTGAAGCTTCACGTCTTCATCTCAGTGCACAAGAACTTTTAGTCAACCTCTTGATGATTCATGAGAGGGGACTCCATCACCATGGCAGGGCCACTCTAAGGTAAGAGTAGCATAGAAGTCCATCATTGAACCAATAGCACTGGCCCAGCGTAGTGGCACACCACCTTTAAGCCAAGCACTTGGAGGCAGAGACAGGCAGATCTCTGTGAGTATCAGGCCCACCAAGGCTACATAAGAGAACCGTCTCAAAAACAACAACAAAAGAACCAAAACTGATGGCCCTGGTCCACCTGGGTCTTGCAGCTCATAGAGCCATAAGAAACTTTTAGGAGCCAGGCAGTGGTGGGACACACCTTTAATCCCAGCACTTGGGAGGCAGAAGCAGACAAATCTCTGTGAATTCAAGGCCAGCCTGGTCTACAGAGTGAGTTTCAGAACAGCCAGAGTTACACAAAGAAACCCTGTCTCAAAAAAAAGTAGGAAAGAAAGAAAAATAGAAAGAAAGGAAGGAAGGAAGGAAGAAAGAAAGGAAGAAAGAAAGAAAGAAAGTGAAAAAGAAACCTTCAGGAAAAAAACAGCTCCCCTCAGGGACAATTTCATTGGGAAGACTTTCCTCTTTGGACTCTGGTCACTATTAGTTCTCACAAAGTCAAAATGTTAGCATCTTCCACAATGGCTCACCTGATCATGCCCAGCACATTCCTGTGAAGAAAATGCCAGGGCTGCCTCAGAATCCCAAAGGCCTCGTCAGTCTCTGACGGAGACCCTCCTGTGGCAGCCTGCTGCCCTCAGGTCTAGATCTGTATGCACAGTAAGTGGCAGGGAGTTGGTTCCGATTCCGGTTCCGGTGCAGGGTCAGCTGAGAGGACGTACAGTCGGCATGGCGATGAGCCTCCAGCAGACCTGTGCCACCTCATTCCCAACTAACCCTGGGCTTGGACTTCCAGAGCCTTTAGCAGCCCTGAAGACTCAGACACTAGATCCCTTAGCAGGCCAAAGACTGAGTCCAACACTTCTGTGGAAAACCTGGCCACGACTTCTCCTTGGGCTTCTGATTTCTTTCCTGGCTTTCCTTCCCTTCCAGCCGTTGCTAAGAAGGGAAGATGCTTTTCTTAGCCGGAGTTCTGTTCCATTTTTTTTTTCTTTAAAGACAGGATCTCATGTAGCCCAGGCTGCCCTCCAACCAGCTCTATAGTGGAGGATGACCTTGAACTTCCTCTGGCAGAGCTGCAAGCACTCTCAACTGCTTTCCAGTGCTGATCTTGAACTTCTGCTTCTCTGCCCCGACCTGAGAAGTGTTGAGGTTATGGGTATGTACTACGGTGCCTGGTTTATACACGTGAAACCCAGGACTTCGTACATGCTAAGCAAACACTCCATCAGCTGAGCCACATCCTCTGCTCTGTTTTTGGTTTTTGAGGCAGAATTTCATGCAGCCTTGGCTGGCCTGGCGCTTGATATGCATGCAGCCTGTTGAATCCCTGATTCTCCTGCCTCTGCCTACCAAGTACTGTGATTACCGGCGTGGGCTGCTGGGCACAGTGAGGTAGGGCTCAGCTGTATTTGATTTTGCTCCTCCAGTTTCATCTGGTGCTTTTCCCAAGCCTCCCGGATCAGAGGCCCTTGGAAGGTCACCAGTTGTCCAGGTTCTAGCACAGAATCCCAGAAAGGTCCTGGGCCCTGGGCCAACTCGGTCTGCTAGTCACCTGCCCTGTCCAGCCTTCAGTGGCCCCACAACCAGGCTGAGGTCCTGCCTGAGCAGTAGCCACACCGAGAGTCACCCTCCTTTCCCAGCAAAGAGCATTGTGGGGTTTAAGACAACAAAGGACATGGCTAAAGTGGGCATTTAGCCTGTAGCCTCTGCTGTTTTGATCAGCGAATAGGAGCTGGTCCTGGGACAGAGACGCCTGCCCATTGTCATCTTCCCACTGAGCTTGGGGTTCCCCGGTGCTGGGGAGTCAAGGGGTGCAGAAAGAAAGGGTGGAATAAAAGGGGGGAGGTGTGTCATGACTGATGCATGTGAGTGAGTGCTGTTCTGATAATTAACGGACTGGCTCTCTGGGACAGAGGCGGGTAGTATAGGCCAATTCTCCTAGTGTAAGTACTTCTGGCTTAGCAAATACCTAACAGAATCCATTTAAGGGAAGAGGGTTATTTTGGCTAACAGTTCTCCTCCATGTTGGAAGGGGGAGGCATGGTGGTACCAGCTGAGGACCAAGATTTTCAACACAAGAGTTTAAGCCCAGGGAGGGTGTTTCATGCTCAAATGAGTACAACTTTCATGGTTTACTTCAGCCCTGACGGTGACGTCAGGGATGCTGTTAGGAGGGAGGACCGCAATTGGCTCCCAGGAGCCCTGTGTCCTGTGTGTTTGTGCCAAGTGTGGTCCTGGCTGTGTGCACAGGGTACCTGAGACAGAGTGCAAAAGTAAAGATTGAAAGTTGTCCGTCAAAGATACCCAGTAAAGCCGGGCGGTGGTGGCGCACGCCTTTAATCCCAGCACTCGGGAGGCAGAGCCAGGCGGATCTCTGTGAGTTCGAGGCCAGCCTGGGCTACCAAGTGAGTCCCAGGAAAGGCGCAAAGCTACACAGAGAAACCCTGTCTCGAAAAACCAAAAAAAAAAAAAAAAAAAAAAAAAGATACCCAGTAACACTGGGAATCCCACTACTCTCCCTCTGGAATCTTGAACATATTAAATCTTGAGATTTCCTCCACAGATCGTAAGTGACAAGAGTCAGTTGTGAGGAGGTGAGTAGGTTGGTTCTAGAATGGTGTAGGAAATATTCCACAGCAAGCCAAGGTACAACGAGAGCCATGTGCTCTTGTGGAAACAAGCAAGAAATGTTCGGGGATGGGCACAGCTAGGGGAGTGCCTGCCCATCACGCATGAGGCCCAGCACTGCCTAAACCAATGATGGCGCATGCCTATAATCCCAGTCCTGGGGGAGACAGAGGCAGGAGGATCGGAAGTTCAAGGTCATCCTGGACTGGGTAGATTGCATGGGCTACATGAGATCCCATCTCAAAACAGAAAAACAGAAATAAGTAAGAAATGAGTGAAGCAGTGATATGGCCAAACAAAACGGAAAGGAAGGGCAGGGTTTTTCTTCACCACTGGAAAACTTTAGAGAGTCAGTTATCAAATATCCCTCTGGATAGCATGTAAGTGATAGTGAACTTCAGATAGGACCTCCCATTTCACTCGCCGATGTATCAAGTGGGGTTTGACAGATTTGATGAAGACAGTAATTCACACAGAAGGAGCCTACCATTTGATATAGCCCAAGCCACAAATCTTCTTAAGAAGCATTTTATATATAAAATATGTGAAATGCAAACAAAATTTAGTAGCAAAAGCAAAATTAAATATTTAATGACATAATTAAGTCTTATTAATGGTATGTTCTTTATTTTGCTGATTAAATATTCAGGAGAATTATCATCTCCTTCATCTTTATTACTTAAGCGATGTGTTTTTCATAATTATTTGTTAGGTATTTTCATTAACATTTGATGAATATTAATAGTTAAAATAAAAAACAGTTTTTATTTCTGCGATAATGACTTTACCGCGATAACAATATATAACTAAGTGTTTATAATGTGTTCCACTTGTGAGTATGTCACTGGGTGGTGGTGCCACTGAATAGTGGAAACCTGGGTCTTTATGGTGATAAACAGCGATCATCGGGCTCTTCCATTATTCTTTATTTATTTATTTAATCTACTCTCATAAAGCTTCATTGTAGGAGAAATATGAGCTGCAAACTTACAACGAAAACTAATAAGTTGGAGTGTGGAGGCGGCTCTGTGGGTAAAGCGCCTGGTGTGCAAGTGTGAGGACCTGAGTTCAGATCCCGAACACCCAGGTAGAAGCTGGGCATGGCAGTGCGCACCTATAACCCCAGTGCTGGGGCCAGAGACAAAGGAATCCTGGGAGCTTGCTGGACAGATAGTGTAGCAGAAATAGCAAGATCTGGGCTCAGTGAAGAGACCCTGCCTCAAGAACTAGGTGGAGGAAGACATCTGATAACAACCTCTGGCCTCCACATGTGCCTACATGGACAAGCACATGTGTACACACACAAGCACACACACACACACACACACACACACACACACACACACACACAAGCACACATATATGCAATGTACACAGAAGCCTGTGCACACACTCCTCCTCGAGTCATTTATTTTTGAAGATTTATTTTATTTTTAAAATTATGTGTGTTTGTATGTGTAGGGGTGATTGTGCATATGATACCCTACGGAGTGCAGATGCCCTAGGAGGCCAGAAGAAGGCATTGGAGCTCCTGAAGCTGCAATTACAGGTTACTGTGAGCTCCCCAACATGGGTACTGGGACTCTTGGGTCCTTTCTAAGAGCAACACATGCTCTTCACCACTGAGCCATCTCCTCAGTGCCCTTACCTGTATCTTAAGAGACAAGCTGACTCTCAGTCTTGCATTACTGATGGTCTGCACAACTTTTATCATCCTCATTGGGTTCTATAGTTTGGATCCATTACATGAACCCTCCACAGGATGGACAGCTTAGGCCAGTGTCTACCCAGATTTTTATTTCCCTTCTTGGGATTTCTCTCCTCGATAACATGACCAGAATGCATATGGGCCTCCTGATTCAGTTACGTAGTAATTGAAGAGAGCAAACTGGGACGAGTCCAATAATGTGCTCTAAGGATGGGAGAGCATGTGGTGCCCATACTCCCTGCACCACCAATATGGCCACCACACTGTCTTCAAAACCCCCATGAAGAGCTGGAAACTTCCAAAGGAGCCCTAGGTCCACACCTTGGCCTCCTCACGGCAGGCTATAGGGCAGGAGGGTGAAGTGTAGCTTCTCAGTCAGGCCTACAGTCACCTTTTAAAGCAGCCGCTGTGTCTCTCGGAGCCCTTTGATAGATGCCTTTGTCCTCTGGAGTCCAGAGTGAGCTGGCCTAATCAGAACAGTGTGCCCTTTGGCATTCTGGGAAAGCTTTTCTCCTTCTGCAGGAATGATTTGCATTTTTAAAGCCACAGCTTATTGGAAAGAGCTTTGAATGTGGAATGTTTGGGGCAGCAGCAGGGGTGGTGGGGATCAAGGCAAGTTTCTAAACTTACAAAAGATTGTAACATGTCCATGTTTTTTGTTTTTTTTTTTTTGGTTTTTCGAGACAGGGTTTCTCTGTGTAGCTTTGCGCCTTTTCCTGGAACTCACTTGGTAGACCAGGCTGGCCTCGAACTCAGAGAGATCCGCCTGGCTCTGCCTCCCGAGTGCTGGGATTAAAGGCGTGCGCCACCACCGCCCGGCCCCATGTTTGTTTTTTGAAGGACCTCTGTGGGCAATTTCTGATTCTCAAAGCCCTTGCTAAGTGAGTGGGATCACTCCATGCTATATACATGTGGTCACATGCTCAGTGTGTCAGCTTTCCATCTATGCCAGCATCTCCTAGCTGGTGCAGGGTGCCACTGGGTATCCCTAGGAATCAAGACAAGGGCCTGTGATTCCCGCTTTTCCCTGGGGCCTGGTACCTCTTTCCCCGTGATTTTTTTTTCTATGTAGTAATATAAGAGAAAGATTCTAATCTCATTGATAAGAAAAGTCCCAAACTAGGCATGATGACACAGGCCTGTTATCCCAGGTACTTAGGAGACTGAGGCAGGAGGGTCAAAAGCTACAGGCCTGTCTGAGCTAGAAAAAAGTTCAAAGGCAGCCTGGGCTACAAAATGCGTTCAAGGCCAACTTGGGCAACTTAGCAAGATCCTGTCTCAAAATTAAAAATAAAAAGAGAGTTGGTAATAGAACATTAGCCTAGCATGTATGAAGCTTTGGGTTCAATCTTCATCTCCCTTAAAAAATAAACAGGTAGATAGATGATTGATATATAGAAGATAGAGATAATAGATGATAGATACATAGATAGGTATAATAGATAGATGATAGATAGAGATAATAGATAGATTATAGAGATAATAGATGATAGATAGATAGATAGATAGATAGATAGATAGATAGATAGATATGATAGATAGATAGATAGATGATAGGTAGGTAGATAGATAGATAGACAGACAGACAGATAGATAGATGATAGAGACAGAGAGATAAAGTCCCAGTTAGCAAATGGAAACAAGACAAAAGAAGACCCCCCCACCCCCCGTTCATGGTGTCAGTACTTAATGCTGATGTGCAGGAGGATTCCACCATATGCCCCTGACCCCATTGCCCTTGCTAACCACATCTTCTCTCTGGCCCTGGACTCTATGATTTTGATGCGTTCATTTGTCTTGTCAAGCTGTCCTTGACAAGGGGCCAACCTTCCCTGGGCTGTTACCACATCTAGCCTGGAATGACTAAATCCCAGCTTTTCTTTTTTTTTTTTAAGATTAATTTATTTCTTTTATGTATATTAGTGCTCTATCTGCATGTATGACTTTATGCCAGAAGAGGGCGTCAGATTGCACTAGAGATGGTTGTGAGGCACCATGTGGTTGCTGGGACTTGAACTCAGGACCTCTGGAAGAACAGTAGGTGCTCCAAACCACTGAGCCATCTCTCCAGCCCCTAAATCCCAGCTTTTAATAATGTTTGCCTTGACCACTTGAGCAAAACCCAGCCCTGGCCAAATCCCATGATGGTAGTTGTTCTCAGTACCACCAAGAGGGGAGCAAAATGTGGGAGAGGATGACAGGAGCAGGAAATGAGTGAGATGGGTCACTTCAGACCAGACCCAGGTGTCTCCTGGGCTAAGGGCAGGTGGCAAGTAGACACATAGGCCTCAGTTTCCCCTTTGTGCTTTGGGTGTACCAAGGCAAAAACACATGTGGGCTCTGTAGGGACAGACATGGATGGTGCACCCTGGGGTGAGATGACCTTTATAGTGGGTGGTGCTGTGGACAGCAGGCAGTGAAGGCCACCAGGCTGACTTCAGGCTATCCCAGCATTCATCTGTAATGTCTCGTCTAGTTAAGCCATAATGAGACCATTGTTTATCACCTGCATAGCTCTAGCACCATATTTGGCTCCCTGCAGAAGATGGATAGATTAGTCTCGTCACCAGCCTCTGGTTAGTGGCAGCCCTCCAGGACTCTCCACATCCCCTCTCTTTCTCCCTCAACTGTCCACTAAGCAGGGCTCCAAAGAGCTTTCCCTACCACTTCCCTGGTGGCTGCAGACTCTTGTGAGGAAGCTGCCTCTACATTCAGGAACTAGCAGGGTCCAGTGAATCATCTCCACCAGGGAAACCACTGACAGTAGATGACAGCGTTTCTAGACTGGTCCCCCTCCCTGCCTGCTGGGCCCCTTGAGTCTCCACAGAACAGAAACACTGGAACTCACAGGCTTGGGAAGAAACAACCTCAGATGTAGCGGCCAGTCACACTGCCAGGTAGGGTAGAAACCCTACTTGGATTTGAAGATGGGATGATGCCCAGCTGGAAATTGGTTTCTTGGTGTGTCCTGAACCAAGTGGCTGGCGGTTTGAGCTCGTGCTGGTTTGATAGGAATATTGTATCTGATCTGGGGAGAGGGCTCAGCCGGTGAAGTGCTCGCCTTACAAGCACAAGGACCTGAGTTCAGTCCCCAGAAGTCATGCAAAAAGCCAGGCATGGTGGCTCTCCCTTGCAATCCCAATGCTGTGGAAGGAGAGCTAGGAGGATCCTTGGGGTCTACTGGCCAGCCAACGTAGTCTATTTGGTGATCTCTAGGCCAGCAAGAGATGCTCTCTGAAAAAAAATAAAGTGGGCAGGGCCTGAAGAATGACATCCAAGGTTGACCTCTGTCCTCCAGAGGTGTTTGCACATATGCAGGAGTGCACATGAGAGCACACACACACACACACACACACACACACACACACACACACACACACGCATACGAAGCCTCTTTCTGCAACAAAATGCCCAGAGCTTTACACCGGGACCTCATTTGGGAGGAGGTCTGCCCCTCACATCATCACAACAACGTCGCCCTTGCCTGCTGATTGCTAGAGGGGACAGGCATCTAGCTGGACTCCTGTGTTCTACAGTCTTGACTTCCGTGCCCAGCCTGGGGCAAAGCGGCACTGCTGAGCTGCTGCCCCCCACTCTGACCTGACATGAACCACAGCCAGTCCTCTGAGCGTGTTTCCTGATGTCACCACTGAGCGAAAGAACAGGAGGGAGACGGCCAAGGAGCTGTGGCAGCTTGGGGCCTGGTGATGCTGCTTGCCCTGTGCTGGGGCCCCACAGCCTGCCTGGAGACGGGCACACACAGGGCTCTCAACGGTTGAGGAAATTAGATGCCATACCGCGCACGCAGCTGTGGAGGCAGCTTAGCTCTTCTCCCCCTGGACTGCCTCAGGGAACTGTGTGCCTAGAGACTCCCTTTGGGGTTCAGAGTAATAGACGCCAAGGTGTGTCACACATCAGCTGCTGGCCCCATTTAGGAAGCCCCTGTCTCATTTTTAATACATAGGTGGTGGTGCGCGCCTTTAATCCCAGCACTCGGGAGGCAGAGGCAGGCGGATCTCTGTGAGTTTGAAGCCAGCCTGGTCTACAGAGTGAGATCCAGGAAAGGTGCAAAGCTACACAGAGAAACCCTATCTCGAAAAACCAAAAAAAAAATTTTTTTTTCTTGAGATAGTGTCTCAAGTTTCCCAGGCTGGTCTTGAACTTTCAAGCCTCCTGTCTCAGATTCTGGAGTCTCCAGGATAGTATGTCTGTGCTTCCAGACACAGCTCATAATGAACAGACAGATGAGAGATACCAGAGTCTGTCCTTAAACTCCTAAACTGAGCTGAAGAATATACAAATGCATTTATAATTTTCTGATGATTAACACCAAATCCCCTCCCCCAAAAAATGGCACCAATTTGTACTAGTTCAAGCATTGGAAAAGATAATTTTACAGAAAATGTAATTATTCCTATCATCATTCTGGACAACTGAGTATTAAGGTTGGGCTACATAACAAGTCAGGGGTAAGGGTTACCTTCATAAAGATCATGGGGATCAGGAGTATGCTGCTGTATATGTTTTATACCATATATAATTTATAATATATAATATTTAATCTCATTTAAATTTCACACTAAAAAGAGAAATCTTTGGGTGTATACGTGTATGTGTGTAGATGCACACACATGTTTGTGTGTGTTCACACTTATATAGAAGCCAGAGATTGATGCTGGATGTTTTCTTCAGTAGCTCTCTATGGTTTTTTTGTTTTGTTTTGTTTTGTTTTTGAGACAGAGTCTCTCACTGTATCTGAATCTGGAGCTCATGAAGTCAGCTAGACAGGCTGCTCAGGGATCCTCCGGTTTCCATCTTCCCAGAGATGGATTTACAGGATGTGCTGCCTCACAGGGTCCTGGGGATGTGAGCTCAGGTCCTCATGCTTAGGCATCTTAGCCATCTCCCCAGCCTCCAAAAAGAACTGTCTTGTCCCCCAACTCCAGATAAGGGAAGTGGGACTCAGAAATTCAGCCTCTGATCCTTGGCTGTCTCCATGACAACGGGTTGAGCAGGACTACCTAGCTGCTGTGTGGTCAGAGTCCTAATGTGCAACTCAGACTCACCAGCAAGTTAAACTCTTCGGACACAAAGGTTCTAGGTTAACTGTGCTGGGGCCTTGAAACAACCTGGTAGCTCTCAAAGGTAAAAATAGACCTGCAGTTCTGTCCACTTTCCTTGAGGGCTGGGGTGAGGGAAGGGATGGGGCTGAGAATGAGAAAAACAGCTTCAAGCCTCTGAGGACTGAGCGAAGTGTAAGGGTGAGTATGGCGTGTTCTGGCTGGGCTGGCAGACCTCCCACTCTTGACTCAGAAGCAGGGAATTCACTCCGGTTTCCTTTCCTGGTGGCCTCGTTGCTCAGCCACAGGGCAGGATGCATGCTGAGGCAAGGGAATTTGGGTGACATGTCACACTGGGGGAAAAGCTACTCACAGGCTGAGTCACGGCTCTGGGGCAGGTCCTGAATGAGACACACTCCAAAAAATGCAGAGCTGTCTGCCAGACTGCAGCCAGAGCCACAGGAGAACCAGGTCTCCTGGTGACCTGACACTGGGAGAAATGGAAATCCCTGCATGTCCAGAGGAGAATGAAGATGTCTCAGTGAGCCCTAACTTCAGCCCTCATTGTAACAAAACTCAGTTCTGAGGTTGCACAGAAGTGAGCCACTTGATGAACCCGGGCGACAGCAGTGGCGGGTCTTTACCTGGGAAGCCCATCCACACCCTGCCTAATTTATGAGCAGTGAGTTTCCCATACAGTTCAGTGGGCAGAGTGCCTACCTAACATGCACTAGGTCCTAGAACCCACCCCAGCCCCACATCGGCCAGGCTTTGTGGCACACACCCGTAATCCCAGCACTTGGAAGGTACAGGCAGGAGGATCAGAACTTCAAGTTCTTTCTCAGCTTGAGGTTAGCCTGAGCTACATGAGCTCTTGTCTCAATGAAATAAAAAATAATAATAAATTAAAAACACTTTCATGGGGCCAATGAGACGGCTCAGCTGGGAAAAGCCCTGGCTGTGTGAGCCTGAGGACCGGAGTTCAGCACCCCCGGAGCCCACCACAGTGGAAAGCAGAGAACTGACAACTGGAAGCTGTCCTCTGACCTCCACACGTGTGCCTGCATTCACACGCACCCATCATAAACACATATACATATGATAATAAGTAAGTAAACACATAGGTTAATAAAATGTAAAACATTAATGAAGATCTTGGTAGACTCCCAGGCAGGTCTATATGCTTCTTTATCTCTTCTCCTTCAACAGTTGTCATTGATGACATCTGAAATTTATTCTTTGAAAAGATGAACTGTCAGGGGCTGAAGAGATGGCTCAGCGGTTAAGAGCACTGGCTGCTCTTCCAGAGGACCTGGGTTCAATTGCCACCACCCACATGGCAGCTCACAGCTGTCTATAACTCCAGTCCCAAGGGATCCAACACCCTCATACAGGCAAACCATTGTACATGAAATAAAAATAAATCATTAAAAAAAAAAAAAAGATGAGCTGTCAATCAACATGTGAAATGGCAAGTGGAAACACCATGCTCACCTTGTCGCCTGTGTATTCTATTGACACACTGGCAAGCCCCTAAGCACTGACTGCCTCCCAGACTGACTGGTTGACCTCAGTAGGAAGATACCACTTTCTGCTCTTAGATAAAACAAGACCAATGATTGGTACATTTGGAATAGTAGAACAGAGGGACCCTTGATCACTTGGCCATGTCAAGGGCATCACCAGTCACCAACAGCACTGTCCTGCGTAGTCACTTCTGTTTCTGTATCACCTTCCACCCTCCCCACAAAGCTCAGTTGCCTTAAGCTATGTGGGGTTAGGGGAAATCTGGAGATGGGCACCGTGTATTCTGCACCCGATGTATGATCCATGTACCAATGGTGGCAACAGCAGCCACAGCCAAGCCCATTTAATTGTGGTAGTGTGCTTATCATTTTATCTCTGCGCTAATTTACTGACATATGCTATAGTGTCCTCTCCTTATATGTGAGGATTCAGGAAGCTTTATAACCTGCCACCGTCACACAGGTCATAAGCACGAAGATCCAGAGCTTATTCAGGAAGATAGTTCCCAGAATCCATCAGGGTTTTATTTTATTCACCAGTGCCTAAATCATGGACACTGCTGTCTCTGTCTGTCTGTCTGTCTCGGTTTCTCTCTCTCTCTCTCTCTCTCTCTCTCTCTCTCTCTCTCTCTCTCTCTCTCTATCTGCTTGTGTGGGTGGGTGGGTGGGTGGGTGGGTGTGGGTGGGTGAACATGAACACCAGTGAGTGAGCAGACCAGAGGACCAGTCTTGGGGTGCCATTCTTCCCCAAGTGCTGTTTACCACTTTGTTGTTGTGTTGTTTGTTTTTGCAATTTTCTTTTCACTCTAAATCCCTGGCTGGCCTGGAACTCGCTCTGCAGACCAGGCTGGCCGTGCATTCACAGAGATCCTCTTGACCCTGCTTCCCCAGTGCTAGGATTAAAGGCGTGTGGCACCATGCCCAGCTACCATTTGATTTTTGAGGCCAAGTCTTTCACTGGGATCTGGGTCTCTCCAGCAGGCTGGTCTGGCTGAGCAGGGAACCCCAGGGGTCTGTGTGTGCCTGCCTTCCCAGTGCTGGATTACACATGCACCTCACCACTACCGAGTCCTCCACACAGATGCTGAGGATTGAATTCAGGTTCTCACGCTCACAAGGCAAACACTTCACTGACTGAGTTTTGTGGTTCTCTGGCATCCTTTGGGAGGGAGAAGTGCCCTTTGTCTAGCCCATGGCTTCCTTCGGGGCTGTGAATTAAAGGGCCCTTGTCCATAATCATCTGGCCCTCAGCAATGGAGGCTGAATGAAGAGGAGGTTGGTCAGTGAGAACTCCTCCTGATGGATAAACGCACATGTGAAAGGCACGTTCTCCCTCTGAGTTGCTTAGCAGGGTCTGCTGGGGCTGTGTTCCCATCTTGTACGTGGGGCTTCTCTGCAGTGGAGGAAGGTGAGATCTGTAGGTAAAGAGAGACAAAAAACAGAAAGAAACTGTGAAAGGGGAATGGTATTTGGCCCTTGGGTATCCTGAGTTGCAGTGCAATGACCCTGATTTAGTTCTATTTGGTCATCCCAGTACTTCCAGTGACAGCACACACACACACACACACACACACACACACACACACACACACACACACATCTGAAATGAAGTTATACCACCTGGGCTAACAGTTCTTCCAAGAGCCATAAACCATCTAACGAAAACCCCCAACACCAGGTACGAGAAACCTTTCTGCAGCAGAAATCATCACATTAAACTACAACTGGTCAAACCACAGAGAACACTGCTCACGGGTGTCCAACCCCAGTGGATACATTCACAGTCCCTGCACCTAAGGATCATAGAACATCCCAGAGGAAGGGAGAGAAAACGTGTAAGATACAGAGGACCGGCAAGTCGGCTGTGAGATTGTGTCTCCCAGAAGACAGACAAGTTTCACCCACGATTCGGCAACAATCTGGCCGCCTACACAAGACCTGGGAATAACAACATCAATAGACATGCTAATGTGGAAGTGGGAAATCTCACCGGGCCCCATCCCCAAACAAAGAACTCGAGGCAGCTAATGACTGTTGTGGAGAGGAGAATTAGTCTCCCCAGGGATGGGCCCTTTAATTGGTTACACAATACCCAGTGGTCAGCCCTGAAATCATGTACATACAAGCAATACTAAATGGACTCAGCAGGCTGCATTTATGTATTTATGCATATATATGTAAAATAATCATAAGAGAAAAAGAGGCCACGTACTTGAGGAGGAGTAAAGCGGGGGGTGGGGGGGTGGCTGGAGAGAGAGGCCACAGCAGGGGTTGGAAGGAGCAAAGAGAAGGGGGGAAATGATGTAATTATATTGTAACTAAAATATTAAAATAGAAACAAAAAAAGGATAAGCAAACCTCTTACCACAGACGCCTTCAGTTTTCCTCTCACAGTTTTTACATGTTAATTTTTGCTGTTTCCTGTTGTTTTATTTTGTTGGTGTTTTCTGGGGTTGTTTGCTCCTGTTTGATTTTTGAGACAAGGCCTTCCTATGTAGCCCAGGCTTGCCTAGAACTCGTAATCCTCCTGCCTCAGCTTCCACAGAGAGTGGGGATTTCAGGTGAGCCCAACCACATGGACCACTCACTCTTGGTTTTAATTTTTTATTACATTTTATGTTTTGCATGTGGTAGGGGGACAGAGGACAGTTTTATGGGAATCAGTTTTCTTCTTCCACCATGGGGGTCCTGGGGACTGAACTCAGGTAGGTCTTTACGTTTAGCAGCAGGTGCCTTTATCTACTGAGCTTTATCTCCTGAGCCAGTTCATCTGCCCCACTCTTGGCTTTTTAAATATTTTTTAAATTATGTGTCTACGTGTGTGTGTGGGGGAGAGGTGGGTATCCTTAGAGGCCTGAAGCATCAGATCCCCGGAGCCGGAGTTACAGGCAGTTGTGAGCTTCCTGACACTGATGCTGAGAACCAAACCCGGGTCCTCTGCAAGAGCAGCAAGTGCTCTTTAACGCTGAGCCGTCTCTCCCGCCCCTGCTTTGAGACTTATTAACAGCTTACTTTTGCCCTATCCCACCAATCAAGGAAAGTCAAAGGGACAGTCATCTCTCTCTCTCTCTCTCTCTCTCTCTCTCTCTCTCTCTCTCTCTCTCTCTCTCTCTCTCTCACACACACACACACACACACACACACACTTGGTAAGACTTCCACCACTGATATTCACACTCTTAGACCCCGAGGATTAGAACTCAGGCCGCCGGCGCCCATCTGAGGGTGCTCTCCAAGTTCTGCCATGTGCTTGTGACAGCTATGAAGGACTGCAGTGATGCCAGCAGCCGCCCACACAGAACCCTCCGTAGGACATGTGCCTCCAGTCAGTTTCCCGGAACTTCTATGAGGTAAGCTCCATTTTTGTGCCTCCTTGACAAATGAAGAAACTGAGGGAGAGAGAGAGATGAGTCATTTGCCTATGACCATTGGCTGGCAAGAGGCAGGCTAAGGGCCTGACCACACGCAGACCTTACTTTTAGCAGGACCTTCCACCTCCTCCCGAAGGCGGAGGCTTTGGACCCTCAGGCTTCGTGGTCCTCAGCTATAGGCTTCACACCTGCTGTGATGAGCTCAGATTCCCCGGTAAGAACATTTCCCCCTGGCCTTTCTCCAGAGGTTTAGAACCCCAGAAACGAGATGACTTCACAGGCTCTGTGGTGCCCTCAGATCTCTCTTCAGAGGGGACCCTCACTTCTCCAGCTGCTGGGTCGGTCACTGTTGAGTGGGTTACAGTAGACTTCCTCTCAGGGTTTGTCCCGATAATCTGATCCATCTGGCTAAGGTCAGATTCCTTCCCAGGGAGAAGCCCACGTCTCAAAATTGTTTGAGGCCCTAGTGGGGTTCTCTTTGGGAGACAGACCCCCATGGGACTGGGTGAGGCTCCCTTCTACTGCTTCTCAGAAGAATCCTCTCTTTCCCCCATCTTTTTCTTTACCATTGACAGATCCAAGCACATCTCCACAGATGTGCACACTGTGGCCCCAGAAACCGAGCGCCAAGAGTTCAGCCTAGCTGGATGGTGATGGCACATGCCTTTAGTCCCAGTACTCGGGAGGCAAAGGCAGGCAGATCTCTGTGAATTTGAAGCCTGCCTAATCTACAGAATGAGTTCCAGGACAGCCAGGGCTACACGAGAAACCCTGTCTCGAAAACTCAAGTACAGCATGACAATTCAGGCAGGATGTGAGCTCAGGCTTTCCTGGATTTCCCATCTTCCTAACCACCTGATATTTTGGCTCTTCTATCTTTGGCGTTAATTCTGTTAGGGGGTCTTGCTTGTGTCTTCCCCCAACAGCAGGATGGTATTTCCAGGTCAGGCACTCCACCTATCCTAACCATCTTACTGGCTCCAGGATACCTAAAGGTGGCCCACCTGGGACCAACTCCTGTTATCTTATTCCTGTGACCCTCCAAGCATGGTGAGCAATGGGACCACCTCAACTTCAGATTCATGAAGCACACAAACAGACCCAGGAAGATTCCTGACTGTATGGATCTCCTAAAGGAATGCTCAGGGGGTGGGCTCAGGGTCCAACCTGTCCTGTTGGCTCAGATCCTTGTGCCTTCTATGCTGAGGCACCAAGAGCTTTCTGGCAGCCTCTGGCCTCCTCCTCCTCTTGTAGCCGGGTAGCTATCTTCCTAGAGGAAACCAGCATCACAGCCCCCTGTTGGGGAATATTATTTTAAGGTGTGTTGTTTTTGTTGATGTTACATTTGTTTAACTCTGCAAAGCTGTATTACTTTGCCTGTCTAAAACACTTGATGGTCTAATAAAGAACTGAATGGCCAATAACAAGGCAGGAGAAAGGATAGGCGGGGCTGGCAGACAGAGAGAATATATAGAAGGAGAAATCTGGGAGAAAGAGAAGCAGCCAGAGAAGGAGGAGGACACAAGGGGCCAGCCACGGAGTAGAAGTGAAAGTAAGATGCACAGAAGTAAGAAAAGGGAAAAGTCCAAGAGACAAAAGATAGATGGAGACAATTGAAAGTTAAGAAAAGCTGGCTAGAAATAAGCCAAGCTAAGGCCGAGCATTTATAATTAAGACTAAACCTTTTTGTGTGTTTTATTTGGGAGCTGGGTGGCAGACCCCCCCAAAAAAAAGAGCCAAAGAGCAAAACCAAAACATAACAGTCCCCCTTGCTCTTTGCTTCACACTCCCCACTGCCTTCCATGACTCACATGGCTTCACCCTGCACACCCAGGCCTGCCCCAAGAGGCTATACAAGAGACCATCCTTGGCCTATGAAGTAGCGTTGCTGTCCTTGGAGCAAGGCTCATTCTTTTCCCCTCTGAAACCATGTCCAGGAAGCTCTATCTAGACGAAGATCTGTAGAGTGAAGACTTTGAGTCTTCAATTGCTTTGCTTAGGTCTTGCTTCTGTGAGGGCCGTCTGCTGATAGGCAGAGGGGAGAAGACATCCCACCCACATTGGCCCAACTGCAACATCAAACACACTGCTAGTCCCTCTGCCCTGGTGACAGTGGTTCCAGATGTGTGGGGAGCCAGACCGACGTAAGACTTTCTCAGAGACCCTGATGATAAAGGGAACTTTAGTTCTGTGTCCTTGTCCAGGAGTGGACTTGGCAAGGCTGGTCCAGGGCTGGATCCAGTGCCTCAAAGGAGTCAAGGTTGTGACTTCTGGTAACCCGGCTCTTGTCCCTGGGCTGTGGTTATCAGTTCTAGGTCACCTATGTCCGAAGTATCCTGGATTCCCTTTGCCTTCATTGTCTGACTTAGCTCTCTGCTGACCTTAACCATTTTCTCCCTGCAAATAGTATATAAGCTGCTCTTCTCCTTCTTCCTCTTCTCCTTCCTCTCCTCCTCCTTCCTCTTCTTCCTTTTCTTGTTTTTCAAGGCAGGGTTTCTCTGTGTAGCCCTAGCTCTTCTGGAACTCACTTTGTAGATAAGCCTGCCTCTGCCTCCCGAGCGCTGGGATTAAAGGCGTGCAGATGCTGTACTTCTTAGTAAACTTGCTTGGCATAAGCCATCAGCACACATGAGACCTCCTAGTCTCAGCTGTGGCTTTGTCTTTTTTAATTCTCATCCCTGGTCCTATGACTCAACACCTCACCACTTAGGACCTTTAGTCCTGTGGGTTTGGGTCACAGCTTCTTCTTCTCTTCACCTTCCCACCTGTCTTACGTTCCTGAAATATAAATGGCTGGCGCCATGTGAAACCATCATTTCATTGTAAAGCAAAGTAAAAGATGACATGGTGAGACTCTCCCCTAAATCACATCTTGGGATAGGAAAACTAAAACAGAAGGTCTGGGCTTGGAGAAGGACTCAATGAGCATCCGCCATGAAAGTTTGGGGGCTTGAGTTCAGCTCCCAGAACCCACGTAAATGCCAGATGTGGTAGTGTGCATCTGTAATGTCGGTGCACCTACAAGGAGAGGACCAGATGCCAGCTAGCCTGGTGTACACAGGGGCAAACAGCAGAGAGTCCCTGCCTCACATGAACAGGAAGGTAAGGGCATACATACCCACACATAGGCCATGGCATGAGCATGCCTGATCTGGCCTGTGAGAACGACAAACTCTCCCGGCCAAACAAAATGGAGGGTTGACCTTTCTGCCACTGTCAACTGCCAATTTAAAAGTAAAAAAAAAATGGGGGAGAAAGCCAACTAAGCCTCAAGTCAAAACAAGGTCACTGCCTTTACCCAACAAGAGGGAAAATGACGATTTTGAAATGTTGATTTTCAAAGAGTATCTGAACCCAGGGTAGAGAGCGGCCCTATAAAAACACAGTGTGGCCGGGCAGCGGTGGCGCACGCCTTTAATCCCAGCACTCGGGAGGCAGAGCCAGGGGGATCTCTGTGAGTTCGAGGCCAGTCTATTCTACAGAGTGAGATCCAGGACAGGCACCAAAGCTACACAGAGAAACCCTGTCTCAAAAAAACAAAACAAACCAGTGTTGGGGGCCTGTAAACCAAATACAAGCGATGATGAATACGTAGACAGATCCTAGAGCAAGAACCACGATGTTCCTGAAGGAAGGAGCTTAGTGTGTTAACTAAGGCCCCGCCACTCCCCCGGCTGTCCTAGACTCTGTGGATGAGGCCACCTCAGCCAGGCAGCTCCGGTCACTGTCTTGCCCTCTGCCTAGTGCCCAGAGGCTCAGCTCTGCAGACAGTGATATCATTATGTCATTGCCCAGGCTGGGAAAAAAAAAAAGACTGTCTCACATTCAAGCTTATTTTCTATTTATTTCCTTGGAGCTTTGTTCCCCTGACTAATGGATGGAAGCTTCTGGAAGGTGACAAAGCTTGGCTTAGCCTGGGAGATAATGAGAAAAGGGCAAGTTCAGAGAGATTCTCAAGATGGCAGTGGGGATCTGACTTATATTGGACCTGTGCCTCTTCCTCTGGGCCTTTGCCCTCTGCTTGGTGTAGAGAAGCAGCTCTCCAGATAAGCAGCCCCATTTTAGGACTGACTGTGGCATTCTAGAAGGTCCCGGTGGTGAGAAAGGAGGGTCCTGTCTTTTCCACTTTCTGTAACAAATTAAAGTCAAAACTGATGCAGGAGCTAGAGAAATGGCTCAGTTGGTACAATGCATGAGGACCTGGGTTCCACCATCAAAACCCACATTAAAAATGGTGGTGCATTCTTGTAATGCCAGGACTGGGGAAGCAGGGACAGGTGGATCCTTGAGGTTTGATGGTCAGTCACTATAGCCGACTAGGCAAGCCCCAGGTCCCAGTGAGAGGTCTTGAAAAATAAGGTAGATGGTTCCTGAGAAATGACACATGAAGTTGACCTCTAACCTCCACAAGTATGTGCACACATTCCCACCAACCCCCCACCCCAAATAAATATAGTAATAAACAAACCTCACACTTGCAAAGGCCCTGTATCTAAAATACATTAAAATACTCAAGAGGATGTGGAGATGGTTTATTGGATAATGATGTTTGCTGTTCAAACATGAGGACCTGAGTTTGAATCCTAATACTCATATTAAAAACCAGGCATGGTTGCTCATGCCTGTACCCACGGTGTTGTGGGAAGGAGATGGGTAGATCCCCTCAACTCACTGGCCAGTCAGCCTCATGGAAGCAGTGATTTTCTGATTTAATGAGATTCTGTCTCAAGACAATAAGATAGAAAGTGATGAAGGAAGGTACCTGACGTCTTCCTCTGGCCTCTGGTGTCAAACACATCTGCATGCAGTATGTACACACACACACACACACACACACACACACACACACACACACACACACACAAAATATAAAGCCTACACAGGCACCTTGACCCTTCAGCCCCAGCCCTCACTGCAGACCCAGCCTCTGTGATGAAATGCCCACCGTGCAGCCAGCATGCTCAGGCTCCAGTGACCCTTCTTCACGGGCCTGCCCTGGTGTCTGGTGCTGACTCTCAAGAGCACAGGCACTGAGAAGACACACATTACGGTTGACTTCCCAAAGGAACGCAGATTGTGTGTGTGTGTGTGTGTGTGTGTGTGTGTGTGTGTGTGTATGTGTGTGTGTGTGTGTGTGTGTGTGTGTGTGTGTGTGTGTGTGTGAGTTTGGACATGCAGAAGTGCTGAGATGGGAGGAAATCGAATGTCATCACCATGCTAGGCTCCTTCTCTCACAAAGTCACTGTGGATGCCGGCATAAGGCGGAATTGCTGAAGGATCAGTCTTTGTCTCCTTTCCCCTTCCAATGCAGACTTCCAGAGGACGACGAAGTTGTCGATACACACCACATCTCACAGTGACAGGCGCACTGTGCAATGGTGCATCGCTCACGTGTGTACCCCTTCTGTACAAACAGTTCACGGTGCAATGGTGCATCGCTCATGTGTGTACCCCTTCTGTACAAACAGTTCACTGTGCAATGGTGCATCGCTCACATGTGCACTCCTGTATAAACAGTTCACTGTGCAATGGTGCATTGCTCACATGTGCACTCCTGTATAAACAGTTAACTGTGCAATGGTGCATCGCTCACGTGTGTACCCCTTCTGTACAAACAGTTCACTGTGCAATGGTGCATCGCTCACGTGTGTACCCCTTCTGTACAAACAGTTCACTGTGCAATGGTGCGTCGCTCACGTGTGCACTCCTGTATAAACAGTTCACTGTGCAATGGTGCATCGCTCACGTGTGCACTCCTGTATAAACAGTTAACTGTGCAATGGTGCATCGCTCACGTGTGTACCCCTTCTGTACAAACATTTCACTGTGCAATGGTGCATCGCTCACGTGTGCACTCCTGTTCATATAGTTCACAGAGAACCAAGAGTTATAAAAACCAGAATTTTCCAGCAGAAACTAGTTAAACACTGCTGGAGCTTTATTTTTGGTAAAACTATGTACTAAAATGTAATTTTTTTTAAAGACAGGGTCTCACTATGTAACTCTAGCTGGTATGGAAATCTATGGGTAGCCCAGGCTGGCCTCAAACTCACAGAGATCCGCCTGCCTCAGCCTCCTGAGTGCTAGGATTAAAGGCATGCGCTGCCACAACCAGCAATAATTAAATTTTACAAAATAAAGAATAACTTCAGATCTACTCTGGTAATTTTAATCTTAGCTATTTACTAAATGTCGTATGTCTTGGGTATAGTGAATATTTTGGAAGACAAATAGCTTTTTGAGAACACACCTAAAATTGGTCTTTTATGCTATCATTGACTTACATATTAATGAAAAGATGAAAATATTTTTATATAATTACATTTGTTTTTAATTTATTACATTGTTAGTAATGAAGCACAGAAAATATTTTAGACTTCATTTTATTTTTAAGTGTGTGTGTGTGTGTGTGTGTGTGTGTGTGTGTGTGTGTGTGTTGTGTAGTACCCAGAGAAGGCAGAGGAGGGCAGTCAAGATCTCTTGGAGCAGGGGTTACAGGCAGTTGTAAGTTGCTTGGTACATTTGCTGGGAATTGAACCAGGTCGTCTACCAGAGCAGGAAGAACTCTTAACTGCCGAACTATATCTCCAGGCCCAGAAAACCTTTTATTATAAGGGTTTCATTTTACTGAAACAAAGGAAACAAAAATTAATTCCATAGGTAAGTGTATAATGATGGCTGAATGGACCGTGCTTCTTCTTTCTGATCATTGGAACACGGTCAGCCGAGTGATTCACCACGGGGCTGACGGAGCAGGCACCGTTCTCCGGGAGGCTTTGCTACTTCCGTTTCCTGTCAGCATTCCCCAGTTAGATGGTTCCCTTTTTGTTGTTGTGGCAGAACATTTGTCAATGGGGGGATTATTTTACAGTGTGTGTGTGTGTGTGTGTGTGTGTGTGTGTGTGTGTCCGTGCAGGTGTGCCTGACCACCTCTGCGCACCCCTGCAGAGGCCAGATGTTATGGTCTGGGGTCCTGTGGGCTCTTCCGCTCAATCGGAGCCCACCATTTCAGCTCCACCGGCTGTCAGGGAGTCCCCACACCCAGTTCCTCCCACCCGACCCTTCCTCCCAGTGCTGGGGTTAGACACGCACTGCTGCACCTGGCTTTTATGTGGGTATTGTCTTCGCGCTCATGCAGCAAGGACCTGAGCCAGCGCCCCAGCCCACAGCATGTTTTCTTTACTTAAAAACTTCAAAGGTTTATCTTTCATTGTGTGTATATGTGTATACCTGCAAGTGTGTGTGTAGGTAACTGTGGGGGCCAATAAAAGATCATCAGATCCCCTTGAGTTGGACTTACAGGGGGTTGTGAGCTGCTCTATGGGGATGCTGGGAATTGAACTTGGTTCTCTGGAAGAGCAAGTGTTTTTAACCAGTGAGCCATCTCTTTTAAAAAAAAAAAGCCCAACTTAATAACTTTTGATATCTTTGCATACAGCAACGGAGTTTTTGGAGGGGGCTGTTTCCTTGACTACCACAAGTCAGTCACTTGGGTGTTTTCTGACTTGTAGCGAGAGCTCCCACCAGGATTGCCTTCCTCGGGCATTTTACACTCCCTTACACACTCCTCCCCCACACATCCATACACTCTCCTCCCCCACACACCCTTACACACTCCTCCCCCACACACCCACACACTCTCCTCCCCCACACACCCTTACACACTCCTCCCACACACACCCTTACACACTCATCCCACACACACCCTTACACACTCATCCCACACACACCCTTACACATTCCTCCCACACACCCTTACACACTCCTCCCACATAACCTTACACACTCCTCCCACACACCCTCCCACACTCCTCCTACACACACCCATACACTCTCCTCCCACACACCCTCCCACACTCCTCCTACACACACCCATACACTCTCCTCCCACACACAGCCCCCACACTCCTCCTACACACACCCATACACTCTCCTCCCACACACAGCCCCCACACTTTCTCCCACACACCCTTACACTCTCCTCCCACACACAGCCCCCACACTTTCTCCCACACACCCTTACACTCTCCTCCCACACACAACCCTCACACTTTCTCCCACACACCTTTCCACACTCCTTCCACACACAGCCCACCCACATTCCTCCCCCACATACCTTCCCACACTCCTCCCACACACACTCTTACACACTCCTCTCACAGAGGTTTCCACGCAGAGGCAGGGACACAGGTGGAGTTACAAGTCAATAGTCACCATGAAGGATGAAAAGTCCTGTCCCCACAAACAGCCTCCAAACCCCTCTCCAGCCAGTCCCTCCCTGTTCGTCCTCTTCCTCCTCCTCTCCCTGGGAGGGACTGCTGGGCCTGGACCGTTCTCTTCCAGTTTGCTTTCCAAGGATGATTCCCGTCATGCTTTTGGGTTGTTCGCTCACTAGCTTCTAAAAAACACCTGGAATAATATATCTGTTGGGGACTAACATCAATCTGATATTTCTACACGTACAGTAAATACACACCTTCTTTGCTTCATTTTTAGCACAACTCTATCGGTAAAACCTTCAGAACAACTTAAAGGCCTGATAGTTAACTGCCCGGTAACTGAGTCAGTGGATGTGGGTACAGCCACTGTGTGGAGTACCCCGCTGTGGGCGAAGACTGTGGTTACAAAGGTAAAAACACTTGTGCCCTAAGATCTAAACTTTATCAATTAGAATTCTGTGGAGAAAGACACATAGAAAAAGACAAATTATAATCGTGTGTTCTCAGGACTCGTGTTTAACATTGGGAGAGTTGAGACTGACTTACAACTTGATGGGGTTAAGAGTAACAGTGGAGGGCTGGAGAGATGGCTCAGTGGCTAAGAGCACTGACTGCTCTTCCAGAGGTCCTGAGTTCAATTCCCAGCAACCACATGGTGGCTCACAACCACCCATAATGAAATCCAGTGCTGTCTTCTGGCCTGCAAGGACACATGTAGGCAGAACACTGTATACATAATAAATAAATCTAAAAAAAAAACAATTAAATAAAAAAAAAGAGTAACAGTGGAAAGAAACCTCTGGGCGTGTCTGTGAGGGGTTGTCTAGGTTCCGTGCACTGAGGCAGAAGACCCCCCCGCCCTTACGTGGGCAATGTCCTTTCGTGGTCCATGTCCCACACTGAATAAAAAGGAGAAGGCGAGCTGGGCAGCAGGGCTGACATCTCCCTGCTTCCTTCCTGTGTGTGCCCTGTGACCAGCTGCCTCACACTCCTGCTATACCCCCACCTCATGCTAGACTGCACCTACACACTGTGCCTAAGTCAACCTTTCTCTCCCTACATTGCTTCTGGCAGGTGTTTGCTGCAGCCATAAGATAGCAATGGATATAGAAAATGGTGAGTAATGATGTACTACTTCCCTTTGGGTTTTCCCTCATTTTAAAAACTATTAGAGATTTATGTATTTCGTAATGAAAAATTTTACTTATTTGTAACTCTTTTTTTTTCTGAAGGCAGGAAAGATAGATTTGGATATAACTTACTTTGTAAGTAAACATACCACCCAATCTTTTGGGGGACACTCTCTCTGGCCCCTACTTCCCAGCTCTGTGCCGTTAAAGAGGAAAGCCGCCTGGATCTGTTTGCTGCTGCCACGGTGCAGCCCACACAGGAAAGCATCAGGCTTTGTCTTCCAAGTAGGAGGGGAGTGGTGAGAAGGGCCTCGTGTCTGGAGGCTGTCCCATCAACTCCTTGCACAGAATTCGACCGCTTTCTGAAGGGAAAGCTATCCGTCACAGATTCCGAAGGGACTTGCTACCCACTGGCCCGTGGAATAAAAGGAAAGCCACCCTGGCCAGAATGCCAGCCCCTCCCACCATGCCTCGAGTCTATAGGCCCAACCTATGGGGGAACTCTGGCTTTTCCTTGAGGACCGCAGGGTGGTGAGGGAGTGGACTAGCTGCCAGCCTGGCTTCACATGCTCTTCATCTGTGTCTGCCTTATTTTGTTCTTTGGTGCGTTATATGTGTTTCTGTGTGTGTGTGTGTGTGTGTGTGTGTGTGTGTGTGTGTGTGTGTGTCATGTGTGTCGTGTGACTAGGTCAGAGGGCAATGTCAGGCATCATCCCTCAGGTTCCATCCAATCCATCTGTTTTCTGAGACAGTGTCTCTCACTGGCCTGGAAGTCACCAAGTATGCCAAGCTGGCCAGCCTGTGAGACCCAGGGATCCCCCACCTGTCCCTGCTGCCCCGACACTGAGATAACAAGCCTGAACTACTATGCTCAGATGGATTTGTTAGGTTGATTTTTTGTTTTGTTTTTGTTTTTGCATGGGTTCTGGGCTCATGTTGTTATACTTGCAAGGCAAGCATTTTATCTACTGAACTATTTTTCACACACCGTCTCCTGTCTTGATTTTGGTTACGTGGTCAATGTAACCAAAGGACGGGAGAGACTTAACCTGATAGAAAATCTCTAATCCTACCCCCACCTTCTTACCTCCTTCCTCCTCTGTTGTCCCTCTCCCTAAACCCTATTGCTAAGGTCAGATGGGACATGTCCCCCACAGACTCAACTGTTGAACGCTTGGTCCCCAGCTGGCGGTGCCATCTTGGGAGGCTGTGGAACCCTCGGAGCAAGAGACACGATTGGTGGAAGTCACGGGGGCGGGGAGGGGCGTGTTAGTCTTGAGCAGGCTAGCCTTTCTTCCAGATGGAGCTCCCCGTGTCCTGTCCACCAAGATGTGAACGAGCCGAGCACAGGCTTCCACCACCACAGACCAACCACGTCAGCAGCCATGTCTTCCCCACTGGGAAACTTCCAACGGAAAGAAATGCTCCTCCCTTGAGTCACATTGTCAGGTATGTTGTCACCAGTGGCTAGAAAAGTAACCGATGCTCTTGAGGTGGTGTTGAGCACAGAGGGATCAAGGTCAACTCACACATGACCTTGGTCCCAGTGGAGCTTGAGCTCCACTCCTTTCCCGTGAAACAGTGGCCCTCTACAGCAGCACCAGTTGATGCTTTCAGAAATGCAGGCCCTCAGGGCTTGGGCTCACTCACCATCTGGATTCAAACAGGTCCCTCAGTGGGCACAGGGAAGGGTGAGATGGACTATCGACAGGGTTTCACAGGACATGCCTAATTTCTTCAAAGTGTAATTATGATTAGGTTCTGGGTTGGCATTAGTGTTTATCGTTCACGGACAATCTCAGCTTATTACAAATTCCACCCAGAGTCTATGTGACTGTCACAGGAGTCACAGGCCCAGTCATGAGGACAGTGACTGCTCAAGGGAATGGAAAGTCCCTGCAGCTGCCCAGCTCCAGCCTGGGAGGCTTAGTGAAGCGAGCCAGCAGGAAGGGACAGGAGCAGAAGAGGAAGTGGACATCTGTTTCTGCAGAGGCGCTGCAGGTGGCCGAATACAGGACTGCACCAGAGCTGAGAAAGCAAGTTTTGGAAGAATACCTTCCTGGTGGTCACATCTGTGACACACATCTTCCTCTTCGGCTCCAAACATCAAATGACTGTGTTCTGCCTCCTGGCCCCGTGTGATGTCTACACAAAAATCACTGAGCAGAGGAAGTCCTTTGGGGCACCGAACGTGCCAGCAGCCCAGGGGCAGCGACTTCCATTTGTCCCTTGTACTCTGCAGAAGGAAGGGTTCTTGGGACTAACATGGGATTTCGTTTATTATTTATTCATGGTTGTGTGTGTGTGTGTGTGTGTGTGTGTGTGTGTGTGTGTGTGTGTGTGTGTGCTGGTGGTGGTGTGGCACGTCCAGGCAGAATGACCAGGAATGGAGACTGAAGAGACAGAGTGAGTTGTATTCCCAAACACCTCAGTTCTGACGTGGACACAGCTCTGCAGGGCTAGAGGAGACTCCTCCTCAGTGACATCTTAAACCAGGGTTTCCTTTCACCCAGTGCAGGTGGAGCATAAAAATACCCCCTGTGGGCAGATTTCCTACAGAGGGGAGGGAGCCCTCAGTCATGGGAAAGCTGTTGAAAGAAAGACACATCCAGGCAGGGACTGCTGGGCTTCACCAAGTTTCTTCACCCAGAGTCATCTAGGTGGACACTGTGCCAAGCTGCCTCTGGGGAAACTGGAGGGAAGTGTCACCACCCCACAGCCCACACAGGGGGAGCTGAACCAGGGAGAGTGAAGCTCCCCATTTTCTCCTGAGCGGAGGCCAATAGGCTGAGCCAGCCTGGCAGCTGCCCTGGAGTGACATGACCCTCTCCTACAGAAGCCCTGCCCCCCTCCTGCTTCTTGCAGCAGCCACAGGGGCACCTTGCCCATCCCTCAGCCAGCTTTATTTTCAAGCTACCCAAAAATAACAACATTTGATACGAGGGCTCTGAGACTTTGGCTGTGGTCATGTTTCTAAATTCTTGACTCAAGGACTGTAAATGAGCGCTCTCTTGCTCTCTCTCTCTCTCTCTCTCTCTCTCTCTCTCTCTCTCTCTCTCTCTCTCTCTCTCTTCCTTTTCCAGTCCCTTCCCTGCCCCCATCAGACTCTTTTTTCCCTTCTTGAGATGTTGGGAGAACCCCAACCAAGGGATCAGGGCTTAATGGGCCACAGGATATTAATAGTGGTGTTGAGAACTTAACACAAGGCTCTTTGTACCACCATGTATTGAGCCTTAGGGGGAAAGAAAGCTTCCAAACAGCACAGAGAGCATGCCAGCGTGGGGCTGTGTGTGGGGTGAGTCCCGCCTTGCTGAGCACGGCCACATTCTCCATTTGTCCACTCCACATTCCACATTCCACGGTGAGGATCTATTTCCAGCTTTTCGAGTACACAAGACACCCTATTCATTAAATGCATGCTGGGAAACATTCTTCCCTGTGATGTTTGTGTGCCGCTGGGAGCTCACAGACATTAAGCAAGTGCGGGCAGTGTGCAAGCCAGGACCTGGGGCTCTGGGCTTGCTCCTGTTTTCCATGTGCAGTAAATTCCCTCTTCTCATCCCTAAAATGGGAATAAATACACCATTCATTGAAGGCTGGCTCTGAGTGACAGGTGGCACTGGTTTGAAAATGGAGAGAACTGGGTGGGCAAGATGGTTCTGTGGGTAAAAGCGCCTGCGCCAAGCCTGACCCTGGGAGGTCGATTATCTGGACTCACCGGGCGGAAGGTGAAGGAGACTGTCTCAGGTTCTCTGGTTTCCAACCACAAACACACACGGAGATAGTGATAGGATAAAACAACGCTTTAAGGACTGGAGAGAAGGCTCAGTAGTTACCAGGGCTCACTCCTCTTCCAGAGCATGGTTCCCAGCACCCACATCACTCACAACCACCTGTAATCCCAGCTCCAGGGGCTATGATGCCTCTGGCCTCCAAGGTCCCGTAAATTCGCACGCATATACACAGAATTAAAAAAATAAAATAAATCTTATTTTAAAAAAGAAAACAAAGAGACCCAATTCTTGCTCTGAGGCTCTATTTAAATGGGAGCTATTATCTTAATTAAACTACATTTTCATCACAGGGCCAGTTCCTTGATGAGTTGAACGGAAGGAGCCAAACGCTCCATTAATTTGCTACCAGTGGTATTTGGAGAGCCAGGGGCTTTGGGAACACTGATTCACAGTGACAGGACCGAGTTGCACTTCTGGGTGATTGTGGCGAGCCTTGGGTGGCATTACAAGGGATGTCAGCCTCTCCATGACAGTAACATTCATCTGCTCCAACAGAAGTTCTGTCACCCCTCGGGAAGGGGCCAGGCTGAAGGGCATGTGACTTAGCAGCTGACATATGCAATCTTTCTCAGAAGTTTGTAGCCCAGAGTGAGTGCTGGCTACTAAGAACTGGGGTTTCAGAAATAGAAAATTCAAGTTATAAGCCTCCGGGGCAGGATCTGAAGCTTTGGGTCCTGCAGACATGCTAGGGCCCTCGGGGCAGCCTGGGGACAGGCCACTCAGTGTGTAAATTCTGAACCAGTAAGGGGAAAAAAAAAGGATTCTCTTAGCACTTGGAAATTGTAGCATAAAATCCCCACTGTCAGGAGCCTCTGTTTTTGTGAGCCCGTTCTCCTGCGAGATCTACCTCTGGGCTGCTGTTCTGGGCCTCCCTAGTCATGTGTGCATGTGGGGTGTGGGGGGGCATGTCTGTGGTGAATGCATGTAAGTGCATGGTGTGTGTATGTATGCGTTGTGTGTCTATAGTATGTGTATGTGGTAGGTGCGCCTGTGTGATGTGTGTGATGCATGTGTGTACACGTGTGGGTGTGGAGTATAAGAGTATGAGATGTGTATTGTGGTGTGTGTAGTGTATGTGTGTGGTATGTGTATATGTGTATTGTGTGGTCTGTGGTAGGGTGAATGTATGGTGTGTGTGGTGTATGTGTGTATGTGGAGGGAAGGTATGGGGGACATGGGAGTATGAGATATGTATTATGGTATGTGGAAGGTTGTGTTATGAGTTTATGTGTGTGTAGTATGTGTATGTGTTTGAGGTGTGAGGTGTGTGTGTTGTGTGTGTGGTGCATTTGCATGTGTGGAGGGTGTGGGAGGAGTGCGTGTGTTGTGTGTCTTATGTGTATATGTATGTGTAGAGTGTGGTATGGGAAGGTGGGAAATACGTAATGTGTGGATGTGAAGTGTGCATGTGTGTTATGTATATATGTGTGTGTTGGGGGTGGAGTGAGTGTGAGGTATGTGTATACATGTTGTTTATGTGTGTGTTGTGTGTGTAGAAGGTGTGAGATGTGTTGTATATATATGTTATATATGTGTGTTGGGGATATAGTGGTTATGCGGTGTATACAGTATGTTATGCCTTGCTGGCCCTCTACCATCATGCTCCAGATGCTGGGATCAGGAAATGGAACTTTTGGAGACCTGGCCTCCAGCTCTGGGAACACTTAAGGGCAAGGACCTGGTGTGGAGTCCATGCCCTCTGAGGGAAGCTCTGGGCTTACCCTCTGCTTTGTTATCTGTCTCGGCCACAGGTTAATGAAGGAAAGACTGACCTTCACCATATTAAAACAGGCTCATTGTGTTAGGTACTGCTGGCTTTTTTGGTTGCTGTGACAGAAGCCCCTTAGGAAGGAAGGGTTTATTTTGGCTCACAGTTTGGCCATGACATGGGTGCAGAAGTATGAGGTAGCAGGTCACATCACACTCACAGTCAGAAAGCAGAGAAAGAGGAATGCTGGCCGGCGCCTGGCTCCCTCCCTCCTTTTTACTTAGTCAGGATCCCCATGGGATGGTGCCATCTAAATTCAGAGTGGATCTTCCTACCTCAACTATCCCAGGCTAGAAATCCTCTCACTGACACCCCAGTTTTGTTCCGGCGGGATTCTCAATTCAATGAAGATGAAGAAATATTACTCCCGTGGAATGGGTTCATCCTGAAGCAGGAAGATAAGAATGAACTTACTTCCTTCTGCCCCGTTTCCTACTGGTTTCTCTGAGGGTCAGGTCAGGCTAAGGCTACTTCATGAACAGCCCAAGAGTCTCTACTGCACCGACCTTTGATAGGCATCCCTGACCTCCATGACCCCTCCCTTCGCTTGCGCTGTCCCCTCCTGGGAATTACCAGGACAGCGCTTTGACACCCCCTACCTTCTTGAGTCCTAGTTCGACACAATTGCCCCTCCATGTCATAGCCCAGGTAGCTACTTGGGTCAGCTTCTATCCACGGATCAGACCTTGCCATGTGGACTGGGGACTTTCTAAGGACCTGGTCCCTGCCTTACTCCCTCTGTCCTGGCACACAGCATAGCACCTGGGATACATGAGTGGTTGTGTCATGCATGTTATGTAAGTGAGTCAGGGGAGGAGGGAACCAGCAAGCCTCACCTGTGTGCACATACACACAAGATCAGACCCACAAGCTGAAGGACTGAAGGGCCCCCTGCCCACATATCAAGAGCAGAGATTGTTGTTTGGGTCCTGGCCATGAACTCTGTGTTGGCTTTGTCCCTATGGTATCTTCCAGTCTAGACCCCCGGGTCTTCTGGACCCGGAGTTCCCGGCTCAGTCCCTGCCTCATTTTCTACAGGATGCTACTTGGCGTGACCCACCCATTCCTGCTGAGCCCTAGGAGTGTAGGCAAGAAGAAGCTCTCACGTCAGTCCAAGGCATGCCCCAGCTTAGCATCACAGCAGTATTGCACACTTACCCAGGCATGTGTCAGGTTCACTCTCGTAATCTCAGAGTCACCATCGCTGACCCTCCCCTTCCTGTCAACATCCTTAAGTAGGTAAAGGTAAGACTCTAAGCCTAATGAAGCCTCTCGTGCAGAGGTCTCACCTGCGCGCTGCTTCCCTGTCAACTTCTGAGACTGCGCCCTGAAAACAGGGCTAGTCTACTGGCCCATCAGTAGCCTCAACCATGCTCTTTGCATGACCTTTATCTATGTTTCTGCCACAGTAGGCTCCCTCACATGCCACCATTATCTTGGACCACCAATGGAGTCCTGTGCCCTACCCATGTACCAGTCTTGGCTGGAGAAGGTCCATCTTACCCTGCACTTCACACTTGATTTCCCATTACCTCTCATTGACTTTGACCTATGCATAGAGAAGACTTCCTCCCTGATCCCCCAAATATGCAGTACGGTTTCCTTTGTGTATGTAGTGTATGTACATGTTTGTGTGGTATGTGCACATGCTACTGCAGATGTGTATCCATGTGTGTGTGCCAGATCAGTGTCTGATGGCTTCCTCTAATACTCTCCACCTTCTTTATTGAGACAAGGTCCCTCACCAAACCAGAAGCTCTGGTTGGCCAATGAAGTCAATGCACCCCTCCTCCCAGGGTTGAGGTTATAGACACACCACCGTGCCTGGCTTTTTACATGGGTACCAAGGATCTGAACCCAGGTCCTCACGTCTGTACTGCCTTACGCACTGAGTAACTTTATCTTACCCCTTGATGCTAATTTCCGCATCACCTGATAGTTCTCCTGGTCCACTCGGTTCCAGCCTCTCCAGGGAGCCATCTTTCACTTTACACTTCTGTTCCACTTCGACACACCCCATCTGAACTAGGCCACCTGCCACCCGCCACCCTTGTGCTGTCATAGGTTGGATCTGCAACTTAGCATTCGTGGAATTTTCAAAGTAGATTCTGAGTTCTGATTTTTATCTTGTGTTGCTTCCATCGCCTGCCAGAAGGAAGAATGTATGGAAATGATGCAATATCAAGTACTCCACGTGGACTGAGCTCGGTGGGTGGGAACTGTGCTAAGCATCAGTTCAGAACTCTCACCCATATCTTAGAAATAGAAAAATTGGGGATTACAAGGGATATTTTTGTTTGTGTTGGTGGCAGGCTCTGTTTTTTTTTCCTTAGTGTAGCTTTTTGTTTGTTTTGGGATAGAGTCTTTTTATGTAGTCCAGGCTATCCTGGAACTCACTATGTAGACCAGGCTGGCCTCAGACTCACAGAAGATCTGTCTGCCTCTGCTTCCTGAGTCCTGGGATTAAAGGCGTGTACCACCACCTCCTGCAAGCAGGCTCTACTTTCGTTTCTGCTTTTTCTTCTTGCCCTTCCTTCCTTCCTTCCTTCCTTCCTTCCTTCCTGCCCAGCTAATCTCTCCATCAGGCTACAGGACAGCAGGGTCTTAAAAACTCAAATCTGAAATACCCACCACCTCACATACAGAATGCATATGATAAATGTTTGTTAAATAAATTAGTTCATGAAACATCTGGAGTCTAGAATCCTTAAACTCCCATGTATTTGCATCAAATACCTGCCCTTTCACTCATGTGTGTCTGAGAACAGGGGCTTGTGCACATGAACATGGAGGCCAGAAGTTGCCATGGATGCCTCCTCTACTGCTCTCCACCTTATTTTTTGAGGAAGGATCTCTCACAGAACCTGGAGCTCACTGATTGACTAGACTGACTGAGCAGAAAGCCCCTGGGACCTCCCTGTCTCCAACCCCACATGAGAACCAGAGTTAGAGACACGGGTCACTGGGACTGGCTCTTATGTCGGATTCCCAGCTCGGGTCCTCACCTGCCCTGCTGAGTTATTGCCCCAGCCCCCTGCTTCCTCATCCTGTCAATGTTCCCTACTCCCTGCAGTGTGTCTGTCCCAGGGCAGTTTTTCCTTCCTCCTTTGTCTCCATGGCATCTCATCCAGACTCCTCAGATCCCCTTCAAACTTACCATTTGGCTTTTAGAATGAAAGCCCCATGATGATTAATTGCAATTATTGGAATTATCGTATCTGCTATATAGCAGGAGGCAATCCATGGAGCACCATCAGCAAGATGTGCAATTTATGAAATGACCTCTGCCTGCTCTAAGAAGAAATATCAACACACATGTGAGAGATGAGATCACGGCTCCATTTATTATGAGGATCTCAGAAGTGTCTGCACACACTTGTGAAACTCTCCTTATCTTCTGGACGGGCAGCTTCAGAGGCCAGGTGTGTGGCCACTGGTGGCTTCCTCAGAGAACACTGTGTGGTGTGCCTGTCAGCACACTGTGTAGACTTGGAACCCCAGCCTACAGCTGTTCACGGGGCTGCTAATGGAAAGTGAGCGGTACTGTCATGTGACTGGACACTGTGTGTGGTGGAATCACTCTGCTGCTTGCTCAGTGGGACTGGGGAACCTCTGAGGAAATCTGAATGCATGGATGGGAAGATGACTCGGTCACTAAAGCAAGAGAACCTGGATTTGGATCCCTGAAACCCACCCGAAAAAGCTAGGCATGGTGGTGCACGCTTGTCCTCTCAGTACAGGGGCAGGGATGCAGACAGGAGGATCCTGGGAGCTCACTGACCAGTGAGTCAGTGAGAGATTGTCTTAAAAATTAAAATGGAGCCGGGCAGTGGTGGCGCACTTCTTTAATCCCAGCACTCGGGAGGCAGAGGCAGACGGATCTCTGTGAGTTCGAGGCCAGCCTGGTCTACAAAGTGAGTTCCAGGAAAGGCACAAAACTACACAGAGAAACCCTGTCTCGAAAAACCAAAAAAAAAAAAAAAAAAAAAAAATTAAAATAGAGACTGATAAAGGAAGCTATCCAACGACCACTTCTGGCCTCCACACATGTGCACACAGAGCCAATAAAGATAAGGGAGGGAGGGAAGGAAAAAGGAACCCAAATGCAAGCCAGGGAAAGGAAGTAAACGTGCTCCACTGGATACTTAGATCTGTGCTTACGTAGCACCCGTTTTAAAGCTCACAATCCTTGGTTCTCTGTGAGAACAATTCCACATCTTACCCAGCACAGTCATCACCATAATTGATTCATTAAAGCAAAGTTGCCTAATCAATGGGCCAGAAATACCATTGCTGTGAGTGTAAATCCTTTCCCCATCTAGGGATCCCAGGCCAGTCATACTGACTTCTCTGTGTTGTTTTCCTGACAGCTGCGCTGGGAGAATGATGCTAACAGGTGACCCCCGTGACTCCCGGGTTACCGAGCCCCAAAGGAAGAATGGGGGCAGGCCAGTCCATGCGCCACAGGGCCAGAGACTTAGAGCATCCACCTCATGGCATGTCCTCACTAACATTTCTTTCTCTGTGCATGAGATGAAGGACCAAAAATAAATTACTCTGAAACATTCCAAAGAATAGGGTGGACTTCACGCTGGCGGGCAAGCGCGCACTCCACACCGGGCCACCACGCCAACAGGTGTGCCTTGTGTGAGAGAAGTGTGTGTACAAGGAGTCACCTCCTTTCCGGTGAAGGTGCCCAACCTCCCTCCCCTGGCATCTCTGCAGCAGATGTGTGCCAGAGACTACCCTGACAGGGCAGGAAAGAGGAAGATGTGTAGACAGGGAGGGGCAGAGGAGCAGTCTCCAGCTTGCTGAGATATGAATCCTGTCACCTCCACTGTTGGGTTGTTTTTTTTTTGTTTTTTTTTTTTTAAAGCACAAACAAATTATAGATTAGAATCTCGGAGGCAGCCTTCTTCTCTGGGCTGCCCCAACATGTCCTTGTGGCACATCCCGCCTTCATTCTTTGTCCCTGACAAGCCACCCTCATTGGCTCTCTATGAGTCACTCTCACGCTTCCAGTAGCTCCCACTGGCATCCTTGATCCCTTGACGTCGGCCAACGCAGCAACTCTGCTTCAGCGTTTGACTAAGCACCACGCTTATCCCCCCGCCTGCCGGTCCACCCTTCAGCTACACCACCAGCTGCTGATTCCAGCAGGAATGACGCTCCTGTGCCCCAGCATAGACCTTTAGCTAGAGGCGGCGGGTCAGGGCAGTCCCATCTCCGTGTTCCGGGATTCTTAGAGCGTGGTTATACTCAAGCCAATCAGAGCAGAGTATCTATCCTCTTGGCCACGGGGAAGAATATCAGGACCTAGCCAATCAAAAATAAGAGCTCTCTTGCCCCATTCTGAAAGGATGTTCTGGAATACAAGCACCACGGGTGCAGAGTGTTCATTCTCTCCTTATGTGACATGACCATCACCATCATTAAGCCCGGTTGCCATGGTGACCTTCAGAAAAACTTGGGTCCCAATCATGGCAATGAAATACAGAACAATACGGTGCTAGCTGGGTCTGTGGTAATGTGGTGTTAATATTCTCCGGAGAAGCAGGTCTCACTAGACGCTTGACTCATTTCAGTCACTGCTCCCTCCTGTGGGAGCTGAGTGTGGTTTTTTGTTTGTTTGTTTGTGGGGGTGGGGGTGGGGGTGGGGGAGAGGGTTGTGCCAGATTATATAGGAGATGGAAGGGTTGACTCAGGATGGGACTCTTCAGTGGTGCAGCTGCCCAAGAGTCACCCATGACCCTGAAGTCACTCATTGGTTCCCCAAGTTTGACTTGGGTGAACTTCTTCCTTTGGTCCGTCCCACGCCCTCAGCTCACAAAGTCATGCAACACTAGGGAGAGCGGCAAAAAAACTAAAACAAGTGAGACCCGAAGCCTAAACATGCGTGGACTTTTTAGCTGTGCTAACCGATAGGATCCCTTTACAGTGAACCTATTGAGCCAGGTATTCTGTGGATTTGCAACATGAAAGTCCCAGAACTGAGCGTGGGATCATAATACCGGGAGGACAGGAGAAAAAGAAAATAAAAACAAACCAGTGCGGTGGCTTGAAAGAAAATGGCCCCCAAAGGCAGTGGCACTATGAGGAGGTGTGGCTTTGTTGAAGTAGGTGTGGCCTTGTTGGAGAAGTCTATCACTGTGGGGGTGGTCTTTGAGGTCTCTTTTGCTCAAGCTTCCCTCAGCGTGACACTGAGACCACTTCCTGTTGCCTTCTGATCAAGATGTAGCCAGCACCAGTCTGCCTGCATGTTGCAACCATGCCCCGCCCCCTCTGAGGATAATGGACTGAATCTCTGAAACTGTAAGCAAGTCACCCCAGTTCAATCTTTTCCTTAGAAGAGTTGCTGTGGTCCGTGGGCGGGGGAGAGATGCCCTTCACCCCTCCCTCCCATCAATGTGTGAGGCAACTTGAGAGAACTGGCCAAGGTCAGAAGGGCTGGAGAGCTGCCCCTGCCATCCACCAGCTACAACACTTGGGAGGGCAGGCCCCGCACCTCTCGTGAGCAGCACACTAGAGCCAACTCCCCTGGCAGAGGTGTGGGTGAGCTAGCCCTGATATTGTGAGCATGGAAGAGCTGTCCCCATTACTCACCTGTCATGTGGAGGTATGGGTGTGAGAGAGATGTCATATTTCAGCCCCCACCCCCATCAACACCTGAGGCAGGTAGGAGAGCTGGCTCTGAGGTCATGAGAGCAGCAGGAGAGCTAGCCCTGCCCTCATCTGCTGCAGCACTCAGGAGAGTGATCCCTACGCCCGTGCCTGGGCAACACAGTAGAGCTGGCCCTGTAGGTGTAAGCGTGGGAGACCTGACCCTGCGGACAGGAGAGCTGGCCCTGCCCCTTGCTCATAGCTGTAAAGGGTGAACTCACTAAGGCAATGCAGGAGAGCTCATCCTGGTGGCAAGGACAAGGGAGAGCTGGAGGGCTGACCAACCCTGCAACTACCCAGGCCCAGAACCAAGATTATGGGTTGGCCCACCCCAACATCCACCCCATCTGTGATCTGCTGGAACAGGTGAAGGTACTGGTCCTGCAGACCCAAAGCTGCAGGATTTCCACAACACAGGGCAACAGCAGGACAACCAAGAGGCATTGCAGTGAGGTTCAGCATAGATAGAGTAGCAGAAACTGGAGGCCTTGAACCAGACCAGTGGCTCTTTGCAATGAACACTTGCAAGTAAAGATGTCTGGACAAAGGGGTTTACTGTGTGACTCACTGTGTCACACTACAGCTTCCAAGAAGATTTTTTTCCCCTTCCTTTTTCTTTTAAGTTTTATTGGCGGCGGGGGGGGGGGGGGGAGGCTGCAAGGGCAGAGGGTGGATACACAGGGATGGGAAATGAATGGGACAGAGATGCATGATGTGAAAGACACAAAGAATAAATAAAAAGAAAGTTAAAAAGTTGTTATGATCATGGTGTCTCTTCATAGCAATAGAAACACTAACTAAGACACCCAGAAAAGTGGCCATGATGATGATTAATTTTATGTCATTTTGGCTGGGATAGAGTGTCCAATTGTTTGGTCAAACATGGAAACTTCTGTGGAGGCGTATAAATGTATTTATTTATTATTTTTAGATTTCACTAGTATTAATTGTAAACATGTGCACACATAGAGGATAGAAAAGGATGCCAAGTGTCTTGTTCTATCACTGTCCACTGTATTCCCTTGAGACACAGTGTCTCTCTAAGCTTGGAATTAGGCTGGCAGCTAGCAAACCCTACCAGTTCCCAGTCTATGCCCTCACGGCCTTGTGGTTACAGATGAGTGTGCCGCTGCCATATCTGGCTTTATATGTAAGTTCTGGGGGTTCGAATTCAGGTCCTCATGTTTATGCAGTCAGTGCTCTTACCCACTCACCTGTTTCCGCATCCCTCTGTGAATTGACCCTTTAGAATAACTCTCTTACCAGGTGCAGGGCCTTGCCTGTAATTAGAGTGCTTGCAAAGTCCTGGGTCCAAGGCCAGTTTGAGCTATGCTGCAAAACCCTGACTTAAAAATCCCCAAACAGCCGGGCGGTGGTGGCGCACGCCTTTAATCCCAGCACTCGGGAGGCAGAGCCAGGCGGATCTCTGTGAGTTCGAGGCCAGCCTGGTCTCCAAAGCGAGTTCCAGGAAAGGCGCAAAGCTACAGAGAAACCCTGTCTCGAAAAACCAAAAAAAAAAAAAAAAAAAAAAAAAAATCCCCAAACATTTCAAAAATAAAAAGAAGGAGCTGGGGCTGAAGAGAAGGCTCAGTGATTAAGAACTCACTCGCCTTCCAGAGAACCCAAATTTGGTTCCCAGCATCCACATCAGGTGACTTACAGCCACCTGTAACTCCAGCTCCAGGGCATTTGTTTCCCTCCTCTGGCTTCTTTGGGATCTACACACACACACACACACACACACACACACACACACTTAAATATTTAAAAATTAAAAAGGGCCCATGAGATGTTTCAGTGGGTAAAGGCCCCCATGCCTGATGACCTGAGTTCAACCCCTGGAACGCACACGGTGTAAGGAGAGAACCGACTCCGGCAAACTGCCCTGTGACGCTGCATGCACACCATGGTGAGAGCCCCCTCAGTCTCCCGAAGAGGGTGAGAAAAGGTCCAGGCGTGGTGAGTCACACCTCTCATCCTAGCACGTGTGGGACTAAGGCAGCAGAATCACATTGAGTCGGAAGCCAGCCTGGGTTCAACAGTGAGGTAAAGGCCAACTTGAGCTCCATATTGAGACCCTGCCCCAAAAAACTGTAATGGGGCTGGAGAGACGGCTCAGAAGTTAGAACACAGCTGCCCTTCCAGTGGACTTGGATTCGATTCCCAGCACAGACATATGTGTGGGCAAAACACCCATATACATAAAAGAAAAGTAAATAGATCTTTAAGAATATAAAATAATAATAGTGTCTCTCTCTCTCTCTGTATAGATGTGTGTGTTGTAGTAGTTCTCTTCCTCTTGAAAATGCCACTTAATCCAGTGACACCAGATGTGTTCACTAGGATGGGACAGGCCCTGGGACATTGACTTCAGAGGTGATGCTGGGGTGAGAGAATGTGTCCTTAGGCTCCAAAGGTCTTGGGTTCTTCAGAAAAGAATCCAAGATAAGGTCGTGGGGTCAGATTAGGTAGACAGTGCAAGGTGACAGGGAGCCCAGGGCAGGCAGAAAATCCCTCATCTCAGGACCTAGACTTATAGGAATCTCCATTTCTAAAGGAGGCCTGGAGGTGAAGGTAACCTGATGGGACTCAGACAAACCAAGGTGGAGCCCAGTATCTTGGCAACATGGGACAAGAGAAGGAAGTAGTCCATGAGAGCCAAGGTTTAAGGACCATGGAACCTTCTAGAAGCTTTCCAAGAACAGGGACCTGGGCCTGGGTGAAGAAGAAGACTTAGTACATGGGAACTGAGTGGTATAGGGTGATCCTGGGTCTGGGGAGGCATTTGAGTCCTTATTCATGCCTTGGATTGGTCTGGGGACTGAATAAATGGGAGCCTCCATGATGGGACTGGGGAGCCAGGGCGGTTTACTTTCTTTTCCTCTAGGCACTCATACCCTTTATTACTTCCCTCCTGACAGGGGGACCATCTCCCCAGTGTCTCTGTGGTGTCTTACAAAAATATTTATAAGGTACTATAAAGCAGTTGGGCATTGTTGACAATCCCGTGAAACGCTAAGCATGGCTGAATTACGACACTCACGTTCATAGCTTCTCCATGCAGCACATTATGGCCTCTGGCAGCCATTACTTCCAGTCTTTTCTCTTCCCGTATCCTCACTTCCTCTGTCCCGTGCAACCTTCCCATAAGGCCAAGTGTGAAGGACAGCAGGTCACGCTGGCAGTTCCTCTTAGCCTTGCCACAAGAAACAGCTGTAGCCTCTCCAGGAACCTTTGACCTCTCGGCTCTTGGTGTGGACCTCATGGCAGAGGTCCTGCTCACACAAGACCCAGTGACTTCCAACTACAGCTGAACCATGAGAATCAGATCTCAGAAAACTCTGTACTTTAGGCCCCATGAGGGTTTGGAAACACAGTCAGGTCACAGGGGAACTGATCAAGGGAGTTGACCTAACACTGGTCCCTGGGTTGTAACTTACATGTGACAAGGAGCACTAATGTGATCACTCAAGCAAAGCTGGGATGGATAGACAACACCAAGTTAAATAACAAGCCATGGTGTTTGTGTTACTTTCTGGTTCAGGGTGTGTTTTTCATGGTTGCTCTTCTATCCTGTTGATAAAACAGTCCCTCTATACCTGAGGTACTGAGGCCAAACTAGTGAAGCTGCCCATCTTGGCTTTTCAGCCTTCCAAACTGTGAACTAAGGGGCTGGAGATGTTTCTCACTTGATAGAGTGCTGTCTAGGATGCATGAGGCTCTGGGTTCAACCCCCAGGACCCCATAAATGGGGTGTGATGGCGGATGCCTATAATCTTAGTACCTGGAAAGGAAGGCCGAGGGATCAGAAGTTAAGGTCATCCTTGGCGACAAAGGGGGCTCAAAGCCAGCCTGGGATATGTGAGACCCTCTAGAAAACAAACTGAAAAAACAACTGTGAGCTAAATAGAACTCTTTTCTTTATAAAGTACTCAGCTTTGGGTATTTGGTGAGAGCGATGGGTAACAGTTTAATACGTACGGACTTGGTAGAAAAGTATTCCAGGTAGAGATTGTACTCAAAGATCCTGAAGAAGGAGCACACTTGGGAATTTGAGGAACAAGGAAGCCATGAAGCTAAAACGGAATGAGCAAGGACAGTAACCATGTCTGGAAGGTAGCAAAGCCTTGTAAGCCTTTGTATCTGACATTGAAGGATTTTTTTAAAGGACGCTGGAGGGATGTTAATAAAGGAGAAAGAAAATCAAAGATCAGACCTACATTAAAATTTTTTAAAGGTTAATTTTATTGTGTGTTTTGCCTGCATGTCTGTGCATCCCTTGTGTGCAGTGCCCACGGAGGCCAGGAGAGGGCATCGGAGCCCCCTGGAAGTGGAGATACAGATGGTTGTGAGCCACCATGTTGGTGCTGGAAATCAAACCCCAGTCCTCTGGAAAAGCAGCCAGTGCTCTTAATTGCTGAGCCTTCACTCCATTCCTAGGACCCATATTTGAAAGGTTCATCCAGCTGCTGAACTTGAGAATAAGCTGTAGACACATGGGCAGAACCTGGAAGAGGGTTCTGAAGCATATGTAGTATTCTAGATGAAGCATGGCAGTGGCTTTTGAACGAGTCGTTTGTTTTCTTCTTGCACACTTGAGACAGGGTCTTATGTAGCCCAGTCTGGTCTGGAACTAGCTATATTACTGACAGTGGCCTTGAACTTCTGATCCTCTAGCCTCCACTTCCCAAGAGCTAGGATTACATGTTTATGCCACCATGTCTGGTTACTGAATATATGTTTGATGTGTAGTCACAAGGATGTGCTAAGTGACTGGACAGTTATGATAAAACCCCGAGAAAGGTCACCTCAAGGTCTATGGCCCAAGCAATGGGAAGGTGATCTTGACTTCCCCAAAGATGGGGAAAACTGAGGGAAGGAGAGAGGGAGGGGGGAGAAGAGGAGCTTGATTTTGGATGTGTCACGCCGAGTTTAAAATGCCAACTAGACAGCTCACTGAATATGTTGAGCAAGTAGTTTGGCATAGTCTGGTTGGTACCAAAGGGGGAAGTTGAGTCTAGAGATGTTTTGGAGGAAGTTTGTATGTAAATATGATTTTAACATTTGATGCTGGATGACATGACCAGAGAGGAAAAGTAGACAGAAAGGAGTGAGTCCAGAGGCACTCAAACAGGGGGGTGAGAAGGGACTGCCAAGGGGGTGGCAGGGGAACTGTCATTTCTGTAAAAACCTGAAGACACTGTTTCTTTTTACACCTCCCTAATCAAGTCACCAAGCATTAAACTATGTGTATAGCAGGCATCATGGAATGTGTACTATTTCACTTTGTCTATTAATCCCTCTATGAACCCAAGAGGTAAGGCATCCTTAACCCATTTCTCAGAAGATTAAACACAGAAGTTTAGAAAGAGAGGAAAGCAGCATGTAAGTTTAAGCCATCTGACCCTAGCCCATATTCTTTGTGTGGGTGGGTGGGAATGTGGGTAAGCATGTGTATATGTGAGTATGTGTGCGCATACACACATGTGTATGCAAGTGTACATATCCTTGTATACATGTGTGGAGGCAAAATGTCAGTGCTGTGTGTCTTCTATGGCTCTCCACCTTATTTTTGAGTCATAGTTTCTCAGTGAATTTGAAGCCCACTGATTGGCTAGAATGGTTGGCCAATGAGCCCAGAGATGTTCCTGTTTCTGAGATTACATTGTGTACCAACACACCCAGCTTTTTGCATGGGTGCTAAGATACCAACTCGGGTCTTCCTGCTTTCACAGAAAACACTTCAGCAACTGAGTCATCTCCTCAGTCCTCATTCTTTACCAGGAAGCATGTGCCTGGAGGGAAATATTCAGAGACCCAGTGAGTGAAAAATGAAACACGGTGAGCGGATGTCCGTTTGCTGGAAGCTTTCTCTCCGGTCTCCATTCTTAAACATGCCATCTCTTCCCTGCTTCAATGTTTGGGATTCATCTGGGCCATGGAGAGTCACCACCTCCTCTCAGCATTCCACAACCTCAGCAGACACCACAAGAGAAGCACCTGTGACTAACTGGGTGGCCTGGTTTGCCACCGACACCTTGACTAAGTTCCTCCTCAAGCTACAAAGTTGTGGTTGACCAACTCTTCATGACTTTCCATGTTTTTTATGGATCCATTGGCCCCAGGGCAAAGATGTTTGACTCTTAAGAAAATAAAATGAAATTTTGCAAATACAACATCTTCCCTGAAGTTATTCTAGTGATAGGGTTCTTTGATGCCCCCCATATACTTTTATTGCTTCATTGTTTAATATTTTTTTTAAAAAAATACAGTGTCCATCCTCCCTCACAGCCACACAAATGCAGTCCTTGCTTTTAAAGTCATATATGAACTGATGTAGACTGCCTTGTTGGCTTAACAGTAGGCCGCCTATGAATACCTCTGAGCAGGAGTTATTTTTATAAAAACATTCACCTCCTTTATTTGTGGATCGTATTTATAATTCATCTCCAATGAAGTCATTTATTCCCCAAGGTCACTGATGAAATAAGATTGCACGGAGTATGGTATTGACACCCACTGAAAAATACCCTTTGACCCCCAGCAGGAGGCAGCCTGTAGGATCCTGCTCTCTGGGAGTGAGTACAGCAGGGGGAGCCCTGCTCTCCAGTGTTTCAGGGGGGACTCCTTATTAGCCACGTTCATGTAATAATGGAGAGTGTGTATTTGGTGTTACCCAGCACCCAGTGCTTTTTCGGATGGATACATAAAGATCAGAACCCTGTCACGGAGACTGTCCCTCTCTGAGGTGAATACATGGTGCATTGTTTTGTTGTTTTAATAAGACATGCCCTGAGATGCTCATGGTCTATGAAGATTTCCCAGCCCCATGTGGCAGCTGCCGTGTGCAGCATGGGCAATACAGAGGTATGTTCCCATGGGAATTTAGACTTCAGGTCTTAGCACAGAACTCTCGTGTGTTCCCATGAGAACAGCCTCTGGCTCTAGACACACAACCACAGGGAAAGAGCAGGAATTTTCTCCTAGAAGTTTGAACCAGGAAGCCTGGAAAAAATGTGGGCACTCTGCCTTTGATTTCCATCACAATTGCCTCTCAGTGCCTGAGCAGAGTCTTCAGGCAAGTTGTGAGTAGGATTCTAGACACAAAACTCTTGTGTCCCATCCCTGCGCTACACCGGATGGTTAAGCAATGGCAAGCTATTACGTCATTCAGGCCTGAAAGAGAGAGGTCCATACCTCACTGGGTTAGGCACAATCTACTCTGACGGAGAAATGTCATCATATGCACCCCCCTTATTCCTTCTGTGACAAGGATTCACTATGTAGGGCAGGCTGGCCTTGAACTTATGACCCTTCTGCCTAAACAGTGCTGGGATTCCAGGTATTTAAAAATAATAATAATAATAACATGGGTTTTTTTTTTCCTTTTTCTTTTTTGTGGTACTGCAGAGCATTAAATTGAACAATTCGCAAAATCAGAAGTTAACTGTATAGCACCTCAAACGTATATTCTCATTTTAAATCTGTTCCATCATCAAAGTACGTCCGAGTGAACAGCCAGCTGATACAGCGCCTGATCGGACTTGGGAACTCCCGCGTGGACGTGTCCTGAGGTTTGCTTCCTAAATGCACTTTGAAGACGGTCCAGCGTGGATATGCTCTCTGCTCACACGGATGTCCCTTAGACACGCATGTTTACTGCACCAGCATGGAACATTTGGCTTATTATAGCTACAGCCCTAAAAACGCGGCATGATGGTTTCCAAAAACGGAATGACATTTGGAACCGCGTTTGTCCGGAGCTTTCTGTAAACTTCGCAAATCCCCCCAGCACCCGCTGGCGGCCCCGAGCAGCCGCGTGTGACCCTCGGGGGCCCCAGGCGCCGGAGCCCCGCTCGCCAGACGAGCCTTTGACTTTATTTGGTGCAGCACGCGTAGCCCCGGCCTGCGCGCGCATTCCTGCGGGCGCCAACTCACGCGCGGGACGCTAATTTTAGCGCGGCAGCTGGCGCGCAGGGCGCCGCCCGTGTGGAGGGGCGGGGCCTATGGAGCGGGGCGGGGCCTGCCGAGTGGGGAAGCGGGTCCGTGGACTGGGGGGAGGATGGCGGGGCGGGGCGGAGCGGGGGACACAGTGGAGCCCAGCACGCAGGAGGCAAAGTAGGGGTTCGTGGAGCAGGCACACAGTGGGGCAGGGCAGGACGGGGCACGCAGGGGCCAGGCAGGCACACCAGAGCTTTTCCTTTTTCCCAGGGACCTCCAGACGCCACGTGCTCGGCTATGGCCCCGGGTCAGTTAGGGAGTGGAAGACCTCCACGCGGCGAGTTCAGTTCCGTGTGTTCCTCGTGGGCCTGACCCCGTTCTTTTTGTAAGAGCGACTAGGGCTGGCCGGACTGGAGGCTTCCTGGTTTAAAAAAAAAAACAACAAAAAACAAAAAACAAAACCCTGAGCCTTCAAAACTGCCACGCAAAGTTAAAAAGGGAAAAGGAAAAGCCCCAGCCTGACCCCGCCCCGTGCGACCCGGGCTCCGCGATTGTGCGCAGATGCGGCAGACCGAAGCAGCCGCTTTGATGCTCCGCCAAAAGCATGGCCGTTGTACGCTGCACAATGCATGCATTGTGCGCATGCACGTCTGACTCTGTTCCTAGGTCAGAAAGCTGCTCTGGCTCGGTATACAAACGATAGGACACTCCGTTCTCTCGTGTGGGGAGTTAGCCTCAACTCTGCTTTCCATACTCCTGGTAGGAAGAGCGCCACGGTATCCTTAGCCCCGAGAAGGGGCCTTTCCACCGCTGGCTTTGACCCTAACCTCACAAGTAGGATCTAAATTGGGCTGTAGCTTAAGGTGCCTGCTTGGGGGTGTTTAGGAATGGTGGCAGACACCCATATGGTGCTTATTAGGAGAACAGTGTCTCTAACGACTGTGACCCGCCTGTGAAATTCTGATTTCAGTTGTATATGGGGTACAATAAATCTTTATCTTTTATCGCCCCAAAGGCTAATTGAATTGCTGTTGGCAGCACAAATAACAAAATGGGGTATACAGGTTCCAGTCTGGGCGGAGCTCCCCCCACCCCCACCCCACCCCAGCAGCCTTTTCCCGGTAGCAACCCAATCCAAGATGGCTATAAAGTGCTAACTCAGGTGGATCCCAGCAATCCTTACATGTTTTCTGCAGATCTTTTGATAGCATACCTGAAAAATTGTAACGTAAAAGAACATAATTTGTGACTCACTTAAAAAAATAAAACGGCAAAAAAAAAAACCCTATACATTTAAGATAAATCGGGACCCTTAGCTGTGCTGAAATGCTGTTTCTGCTGTTTTCTGAAGACACAACCACATAAGTACAGTTCAGAAGACACTGTGCTGCCGCAGGAAAGATGTTTTCTAAGTGGCAGAGAAATCTGCAGTGACCTAAATATTTGCTAAGGTTGTTTTTACCTACATGCACACTGAACAAAATTTGACTCATCCGTGCCCAGTACCTGTTCCCTGGTGAGCATCTGAACAGTTAGCTGGTGCTGATGACTTCCTTAGAATTACTAATTGCTAAGTAAGAGTGGTTAAGGGGTGAGATCTCCAGATTATGTAACAAGTTATTTGGCCCAAAATGTACACTATATTTAGAAATATTCAAATGTGGCGGTATGACTCTATACAGGGTGTTTTAGCTTGTCGTGGAGGATATGCTGTGTGTGTTTTGCCATCTGAGTTCTGTAGCCCCATTCAAAGGCCAATCCATACCTGGTGCTCTGAATTCTCCCTGGGAATTCTGTCATCTTGGTCTCTGGATCTAATCTAATGTGGGAGGGAGACATCTCCGATGATCATGAGATAGTCTACTCCCACTGGAGGCAAGTTGTTTAGTTTTAAGGTGGCGAGTTATAAAGGGCCAGCCTTTGATTTTCCCAGATTGAAGGTGGTACCATAGAAGAAACTTATACCACGTCAGTAGTTATTGGGTTTTTTCTTTTTCATTCAAAAGAAAACTTTTTAACCAGGTGTGGTGTTACATGCCATTAACGCCAGAGTTCAGGAAGCAGAGGGAGGCAGATCTTTTTTGAGTCGAGGCCAGCCTGATCTACACAGCAAGTTCCAGGACTTCACAATGAGACTGTCTTTAACGAACAGCCTTTATGATACCATGTCTAAATAATTCAGTATCACTATCTGTCTCTACGGTACTTTTGCCCTACCATCTTTCTTGTTGCATGGATTGCTTTATATTGCGCAGTCCCACTAAGAGGCATACAGTGTTGTGACTTACACACACACACACACACACACACACACACACACACACGCCTCCATACAATTTAATAGTCTTTTTTAAAAAGCTGTAATAAAGGGAATTGGTCTTAAATCAGGCTGACATGGGGTTAAAAAGTTCACTGATGAGTTGTTTCTTTAGTGCTGTTCTTGAACCCAGGGCCTCATGCATGTTAGACAGGCACTCTACTACTGACCTACTCCTTCAGCCCTGTACATTCTTAATACTGATCAACAGGGGGAGTGTGGTTCCCCAAGTACCCATTTACCTGGGAGTTCAGAGACATTCAGTGCTAATCCATAAACCCAGTCATTTCCAACTTCCAGTTTCTTAGCTGATAAGCTACATGTTTTATTTTTGTGTCTCAGAGGAAAGGGGGGGGTGTTCAGCCAGGCTGAAGATGCAGGTTGTCCCCAGAAACAGGAAGGAAAGACCTACATGGTGGACAGTCTAGGAATCTTACATTTCTGTTTGTACTCTTTAATTCTGATACTGTGGGCCTAAGCAGTAGCACTTAACCACAGCCCTGGATCTAGAACCCTAGATGATGAAATGAGTATGAATTCCATTCACAGAGCGTCTGACCTTGGTCTATGACCAAGGAAGGGCATGTCTTCTAGTTTCCTGTGAACAGAGGGCAAGCAGAGGAGGGTGACTTGGGACTAACGGTAGCTACCCAAACTGAACATTTTGCTCAAGGATTCCATGAATACTCAGTAATCAGGAAGATGGGCACTTCACTCTTCAAATAAATCTATAAATCATATGCAAAACGACTGAGTAATGAAGACTTGTCTCAGAACCAGGATTCCCAAATTCTTTTAACTCTTTCCTCCCCACATCAAGAATCGAGCTGAAAACACTGGATGTAATCACTGATGTCTATCCTTGGAAGGTCCGTCTTGAAGATCTGTAAGTGACTTCTCCAAGAGACACTGTCTAAAAAAATCTAGCATTTTGAAGAAAAACAAAGCTGTTTAACCTATTTGTTATTTTATTAAGTGAAAAAGTCACATTTATTGTTTTTTGAAAAATGCGTTCAGTGGACTAATGGCAAAAATTAAAAATATATGGGACCGCCCCCCAAAGATGCTGCTGATGTCATTTTAAAACATACAGCCACTCTGTATATTCTAGCCTCGCATTTCCTAAACTTCAGCTTCCTATCAGTCTTCCCAGCCATAGGTCAAGAGATCAAAACATGTGCCCTGCGGGAATTCCGTACTACGTGGAGATGGGCACCAGTTAAACACACCTGCGGCTCCACACCTAAACAAGCTTGCCCCGTGGCTTCACCTCCCACTCCATTCCACAGCTTTCCCAAATGTAGACCCCACCCCCACCATCAATGTACTCTATGGCCCAGGATGGTGGTTATCACAAAGCTTTTCAAAGAGCAGATCCAGGTCGGGACAGACTGAGTTCAGTGTCCCCAGTCTGTTCCTTCCAACCCCCTCTTGCGGAGTGGCATGCTCACCAGCCAGTTGAAAAACAAACAAGCATCTCCCAGATGACCTCTGCCCAGCTCTTATCTGTGTCCCTCCCGCTGCCCTTTCCCCTGGCTCCTTTCTCCCAGAGCTGCTCTGTAGTCCTTTATCTCACTCTCCTGCAAACCCCAACCCCATCCATCCTTCAGTCCAGCAAGTAACGTAACAGCCACCCTAAGCTTGGCTTAAAAAATTAAAAAAGGCCTTGGAAAACGTTCAGTGCTCCCAATTTTATTTTTATTTAATGCTAAAAGAAAAAAAAAAAAAACGTACTGTAAATCTGACAAATGACAGAACGCAGGTGATATTTCCATAGCATGGTTTTAAAATATAATGTTGATAGCTAAGATTACACTTATTTCAGTAGACATGAGTTTCATCATATATAGAAAAATTATCACCTTCAACTTAAAAAAAAAGCAAAGGTTAAAAGGTGGCACACTTTCAAAACACTTGGTGGCCAGGAAAAGATATATAGAAAAGCTGTAAACCATGTGTACGTTCTCATAACTTCAGAGTGAGGCCACATGAAAGACACTAACTATATCTGTTGAAAGTCTATAATTTGTTAAAGCAAAACGGGACTGCTGACACCCCATCCCCTAATATTCTGAGTATTAAAGTCACGGCTGGAATAGTGTTGGGACTCTGACATCATCTATCCAGCTGTGGACAACATCCACAATGTCATCAAGGACAAGAAAAGATCAACCCAGGTGCCCAGGTGACCGGTTTTAGAGTAGGCCAGAGAAAGACTCCCCCCACCCCACCCCACCCCCTCCAGGACAACACTCTGGCTACAAGTCTTCTGAAGGCCACCCAAAGCTGGGCAGATGCACACGGGCCCTTCATCTCAAAAGTGCACCCCCTTTAAAACAGGTCAAGTTTTGCCTCCTTTGCCACTAGCACAGAGAAACCACAGGTGGCCTTTTCCGCAGCTGGACAGACTTCTCCCATTCGGCAGGATGGTTCTTTATTCATGTTTTTGGAGAGCTTATCTGTGTTGAGATTGCAAAAGATACAGACAGCCACAGCAAATTAGGTCAAATGACTAATCTAGTTGTAACATCTATGAGGTCAAATTCCAGTTTATAATAAAGTGCTTAGAAACACATTTATACTACAGACCATTAGAGCTGGGTCCTTCACAAACGTCTTTATGGGCAGGTGAAACTGACTCTGCTCTGTGTGTGTACATCCGCCTCAGAGACCAGTTGGATCTGAGTCACAGTAACGACAAACTGGTCTATCATGCAAGCCTGTCTGTAACATCACAATGACTGGTAACAAGAGCCTGGAGGATGAGGTGCACTCACGGAAAACACAACAAGAAATACTGTATTTGGTGCAGTGTCACTGGTTTTCAAGCGTTAGTAACTTGACTACTAAAGAAACCACCTTTAAGAAAAAAATGGAAAAAAAAAAGACCAAATAACTAGAAATGATCCCAAGCTGGTGATAACCTATGTTTTCAAATTAAAATGGAATCTAGGCTGTGAAAAACACCACAAACCATAGCAGACTTAGAAGCCAAGATTGAGCTTACAAGGCCAAGTTATAAACACCTGCACCTCAGGGTTTAGGGTAGTGTTCCTGTTGACATTAAACCAAAACAGCACAAAGGGGAATTAAAAAAACAAAACAAAAAAACCCAAAAAACCAGCATCAATAAGGGGCGACCACTACTAATAACTAGTGACCTGTTGTTGTTTACATTAAAAACAATCACTTCACCAATGCAAAACAGTGATCGAAAGAAATTAGTTTACAAAAGGCTTCTAAAAATAGTTGGGAGAGGTGGGGCTTGCTTATGTAAAAACCCTTCATGTCTGTACTTTTCACTAGTTTATCTTTTTTTTCCAGAACAGTAATATTCACTTCTTACTTCAGGCACACCGAAGAAGGAAACTGACAGGCTTCCTCCACCCACAGTGGGCCCCACCACTGAGATGCCCACAGGTCCTCGAAGCACCCAGGGCCGTAACTGTCAATGTACACACTGCACCAGTGAGCACTCATTACGACAGGGTGTGGGAACAACAGCAATGGCCACAGGGACAGGACAGGTAAATGAAAGGAACAAACCAGAACAGAACAAAAACACGCAACAGAAACGAAACCAATCCCACGAGTTCACCTGGCCTGCAACAGCAATTGTAAAAGGCCCTAGAGTGTTCGGGAAGGCCGAGTGGCGCTGCAGAGCCTGGGCTCTGCTGTAAGACGGCAGCAAGGCCATCTTATTTGCACACCACCCTTTACAACTATTAAAACACCAGCGGGGCAACCAAGGAGCATGCAGCATGGAAACCTTACAACTGGTCACATGGGCAGAGCGAACATCAGTCAACTTGCCTTCAGTAAAAACAAAAACAAAAACCTCCCAGACACGCCATCCTGCAAACCTTTCAGCAGCACCTCTGACTATCAATATTGCAAGAACTGAACCATTAACAAGACGGGATTCAAACCCCATTTCCCCACCCTCTGAGAGGGCCTGAAGGTGGGTGACACCTCTCAGCGGCATGCCCTTCTGACAAAAGTGCCCCCTTTCACTCCCTCCCTTCCTTCTCCACCAACTGACCTCCAGCCTGAGAGAGGGGCCAGCAATGAGGAATGACAGACAGACAAGACGGTAAGGCAATCTTACAATGTCAGAAAAATGTATGTATTTGGCTTTTTTTTTTCTTTTTTAAAATAAGTGCATACAAATACGGCTAGAAGCATTTGTTTGCCAAGTGCTCTTTTTAAAAAAAAAAAAAAAAAAAAAAGAGAGGAAAGAAAAAGAAAAGAGCAGCCAAGTCACAGCCTACATAGAACAGCAACTGTCACCAGTCAAGCAGACAGCCTAATAACGTCAACAAAAGAAGAAAATGCCTTTTAAAGTACATACCTTTTGTCGTCAAAAAAAAATATAGAAACACAATGTATTCAAAAAAAAATCAAAATTATACAGCCATGTTTATGAAGTCTACATTTCCCTTGTCTTGGATATATATATTTATATATATATATATATGGAGATTTATATACAGTTCAAGAAGTTTTGAGTTAAAGGTAACCGTGGGCTTTTCTGAACGCAGAAAGTCACGAGTCTCTCTCCTTTTTCACTTTCACATCTCCGGCGAGGATGGTAGCAATCTCTCCTTGCATGAAGGCCCAGGGGACGTTGGAGCCCACCAGAGGGCACTTCTCCCCACTTGGACAATAGACCTCTCCACTAGCGCCCTGCTGCTTAATGCTTTGTCTGGAGCAAGGGAAACAGAACTTGTGCGAAGGGACAGATGGGCACTGCACAAAGTGGGTATCCTCCAGCCGCTCGTGGCAGAGGGTGCAGCACAGGGGGGCGCTGGCCGCCAGAGAGGAGTCTGGGAGGCTGGCAGGGTGCACCGGCTCCAGTCCTCCTGTGCTGCCGGTGGCCTGGCCCCCCACCTCTCTGGGGCCAAGCCTTCTTTGGTTCATAGCGGATGGGGAGGGCGGGCTGCTGCTGTTCCTCCGGGTGGTGGAGTGAACCTGGGTGGCATCTTTCGAGGCGTGACTGCCCCCAGCATTATCTGCTACTAAAATCAGGGCTGCCATGGGGGACTGGCCGTTCTGAGCCGCTTCAGGCGGTGTGGTCCGGTTGGAATGAGGAGAGGCAGTGGGGGGTGGTGGAGACACAAAAGAGGATGTCGGGGTGATGGGGATCTTGAGCCCTTCTGTGGAAGTGGACAGCCAAGGCTGAGCCTCGCCATTGATCTTAGGGGGCCCGACTTCCCCTTCCGGTTCTGGAGAAGGCTTCCTTTTCCTTGCTGTTCTTGCAACTGAATAGAGACAGGAATGGAAGAAAAGGAAAATTAACGGGAAATGTACCCAAAGCGACGTTTCCCATCTCCCCAAAACACACCTAGCACACAAGTTCTGCATGCACCTTCTAACACTTCCTTTAGCAAGGGGCTCTGAGCCTGCACACACCACTTCCAAGAGCTAAGCCATGCGAGCCTGCCTGAAAAGGTTTCAACCCCCAACCAGAGCATGTGACCGCTAGCGTCCCCGACAGGTTAAAGGGTGACTGCTGCCCTCATGCTCCCATCCAAGAATGTGCTGGGAAAGGAAAACGCCGTGTCGCTGCCTATCAGCCCGCTCTGACTCATCCCTGCTGTGCTGGTTCAGCAAAGGAACCACGTTGCCACTAAGCGCTGGTTCAGCCTCAGGCCGACCAGGAAGTTGGCTGTTTGTTGTTTCTGGGCTAAAGCAAAACCGTGCATGCTACGAGTGGCTCCCTCAGCACACACGCGTACGCGCTATCTCTAACTTCCACACCCTCGACCCCTTCTCCCCTCGACCCACAGCCGCCCCTACCTGCTTTAGACCCGTTGGCCCCGTTGGCCTCGAAACCCAACAACCTGCCTGCAGTCAGGGCCGGCTCCTTCTTGAACTTGCTCTCGAAGGGGCCCGAGTGGCCGTGCTGGTGCAGCGCCAGTAGCGTGTCGCGCACCGTCTTAGGCCTGCTGGCCCAGTCCTGCTCCCCGGGCGCTCGACCCTTGCCTGCACCGTCGGCGCCGAGCTCGCTCGCCCCGGCCGCGCCGGATAAGCTGTCGGCCGGGCTCCGGTGCGCGGGCTGCGCCTTCTCCTTGCTAGGCTCACGCGCCTCGTGCTCCGCCGCACCCGACACCGACGCCGGCCGTTTGTGGGTGCCCAGCTCCGGCGTCCCACTCACCGCGGCCAGTGTGGCCGCAGCACGGCCACTCAGCCCCAGCGCGGCGGAGCCGTTCACCAGAGGCACCAGGGTGGGCGGCACGGCGTGTGCGCGCCGCGGGTTCGGGCTCTGGCGATTCAGCTCGGGCGGCTCCTCCAGTTTGGAGAAACCGTTGGGCACCAGGATGCCGTTCGCCGGCGTGGGCTGCGGCGCGGCCGACTGCGGGAGGCCCGCACCGGCACGCGTGCCGAAGTCGGAGGCCAGGCGCTGGGCCCGCTCCGGCGCTAGCGGGTAGCGCTCCATGGCCTGAGCGCGCGCGGCCTCGGCGCCCGCGTGGCCCAGCTGCGGCGGCGGCTGCAGCAGGAGGTCCTTGGCCGACAGTGGCGGTGGCTTGGCGGTGGCGGGCTGCGCGCCGGTCGGGGAGCGGCCCTCGGAGAAGCAGCCGTGAGCACGCTTCAGCTGGCGCGCCGTCTCGATGACGAACTCCACGCGGTCGGCGCCCTCGTAGTTGACGCAGCCGCGGCACACGGGCTCCGTGAAGTCCCAGATCATGGCCCAGGGCATGCGGGGCAGGTCACACAGATAGCACGACTGGCGCCGAGACGCGGCCGCCACCGCCACCGCCGCGGCCATGTCCGCACAGCCTGCCGCGCTGCAGGAGGAGCCGGGCGAGGAGGGGACGCCGCCGCCCCCCGCGGGCCCCGCGCGCGCGCGCCGGCCGGCCCAAGCCCGCGTCTGCGCGACTAGCGGCGGCGGCGGCCGCAGGCGAGGAGGCGGCGGCGGCAGAGCCCGGGCCGGCGCGGCGCCCGCGCGGCGCCCCCGGGGCACGAGGGGCGGCGGGCGCGCGGTGGGGCGCGGCTGCAGGTCCCCACGGGCGGCGGGGCGGCGCGGCGTGCGCGGGGGCGGCGGCTCGGCCGGGGCCGCGGGCTCGGGCCTCCAGACCGGGGCGAAGACGGGCCGCGAGCGCAGCAGGTCGCGGTGGCGCCGGGCGCGCAGAGCCGCGCGGGGGACGGGGGACGCGGGGCAGCCGCCGCGGCAGCTCAGTCCGAGCGGCGGGGCATGCCGCGCGTGGCGGCGTGCAACTCGGTCCTAGGCCCCGGCGCGACCGCTGCACAGCACCCAGTGCAGTTCAGCTCCTGCGCCGCTGCTGTTGCTGCTGCTGCTACCGCCGCGGCCGCTCCACTTCTACAGACTTGATTCTTCGACAGCTCCGCACGGCGCCTGCGCGGCCCCCTCCCTCCCTGGCGCGCGCGGCCCCGTGCGCCCGCCCTCCCTCCGCGCTCGCGCGCGCGCCGCCCTGGATTCTTCCCTTTCTCGATCGCGTGCGCGCAGGGGCTGGAACGCGCTGCAGGAGTTCGCGCGGCCCTGGCGCTGCAGGTGTGCTGCTCTGATCCCTTGGGGGGGTCCCCTGTCTCCCGCCTACCCAGCCAGGATGCTCTACCCCATGGCCGTGTCCTTTTTGATTAAATCGTGCAAACTGTTTTATTTTACACGCAATGCCACTTTGTCGCTTGGTTACTAGCAGCCTCCTGAGCATGGGATTTCGAGCATAGCAAGGCACGCTTTGGGGACTTTTTCTGTTAAGAGTCTCACTTGGCGTAAGCTGAGCGCGCGCGCGCAATCAGCACGCGTTGCCCTGCTTTGGTCGAGGAAGCAACACACGGTCGCTGCCCCTTTAAGTTTTACAAACTCTGGACGGCCTGGTGCGCTCGGGCAGGCCCGGCCTCCTTTGCGCGTGCACTGAAAAGAGGATGCACAACCCAGGCTCAACACGGCCTTCGGCGCCGCCGCCCCAGCGTCTTATGTAGGTCCGCGCGGCAAGCGCGTGACGTGGGCAAGGGACGCCACCACTGCGCAGGCTCCGCACAGACGTGCCCAGCGCCGCGGGCCCTGAAGCCGAGCCGAGCTAGTGCACATTCCAGGGATCTGGGTTCTGCAGCGCGCCGCGTCACGGCGCAGATCCCGCCCCCGGACTCTGGCTCGCAGGCCCTGCCCCACCACCTCCACCCCGGCCGAACTTGGAGCGGCCAGCCCCAGGCGCCGGCTACCCCCTGTGCGCCAGGGGCGTGCGGCTGGCGGGTGGATTTGGCTCTCCGTTGTCCCACCCGGCTTAGCCCAGTGGGCGCAGGCGCGCTTGGCTGTTTCGCTTCGCTGCTCCCTTCCACCGTGGGCAGTGCGGGCTGCCCAGAGTGGACGGAACTCCGAGATGTACACTTTGATAGGGAGCAGGGATTGGTGTGTGCTGTCTGTGGTCGGTCACTCAGGCTGACCCTCTCATTTGGGACCTACACACGTACTTGGCTGAGTGTAAGAGCCGTTTTTGTGGTGGACAACACAGGCCCACTTCTCTCCCCAAGGCTGGAATGAGCTGGCTAAGTGTGGGAAGAGCAGGGTACTAATTACATTATCTTTTCTACAACTGGATTGGAAGGTGGAAAGGGAGGGAAAAAAAAATTCTGCTGACGTTCCTCTCCAGTTGCTGCTATTGAAAAATGCCAGGTTGCTTCAAAGAATAGCCACAAGAGGAAACACGCCCCGTAGAGAAGCGGCTCAGGGAACTACTCAGAGCACAAGAATAAACCTGTTGGAGATGGCACAGAAAGCTTAATGCCAGATGCCAAGGGCGTCCACAGGCTAACCTTGAACGTCTCTCGGGGCTTTCCGGAGAAGGTACACCTGCGTCAAGGGCCTCCCCATCTCCCCTTCCAGTCATAAGCCTGCCTCACCCTCTCCAAGCCTGGAATGGGGCCTACCCGGATCCATTCCCAGAAGCAGCTGGTGCCAGCTGGTTTGGGCACCTGCTCCAGGACCTGTCAGTCTGGTCACTCTCTTCCAAGACCCTGTGCCACTCATCTGAGCACGTGATTTTGCCCGTGGAGATCCTGAGTGGAGATGAAGCTGCCCCGCCTGCAGAGTCATCTCAGTACCCTATGAGATGACCCAGTAGGCAGACACAGAGACGTTAAAACAAAGCAGAACCCTGCATGAGAGCGTGGCCTGATTCTGCTCGGCTCACCTGCCAGCGGCCCTCAATGCCCTCTCCAGGGAAAGCCGCCACTGCAGCCCGAAATAGAATTACTGAGGTACAATGTCTGCCTTGAGAAATGCTAAGTGGAGCTTTACTTCTCCAAAAGACCGGCATTTCCTTTGTATTTCACACCACTGGCTTCATGTCGAAACCCAGCTGTTAGAACTTCCCCCTAGAGATGCCTGCCTGCTGGAAAACGGAAAGGCTATTTCAGACTGGGCTGTCCTCCATAAAAAGGAACCCGGCTCCACGGGGTTAAGGCAAGTCCTGGATCCAGGGCAGCAATTCCTTATACTGTATCAACAGCCTTTCATGCTGCCTTGCCTTTCATGTAACTCTGGAGCAGATTTTTTTTTTTAATCGATGTATGCTAAGTAAACATAGCTTTGTTTCTGTCTTCCACCCACCCGCCCCTCCCTCCCGGCGCAGACTGGAGCTGGATCTTGTCCAAAGCGGCTGCTGCTGGAGTTACAGCCTGCCTCCTCCACACACACAGGAGTGGGGTTTCTAGGGTGAGGCAATGCGTCTGCAATTCGCACAGACAAGGCAGGAATTGTAATTGTAGCTCACCATGTGACGACTTATGAAAGAGGAAGTTGGTATGTTTTAGTCACGTAGACTGCCCTCTTGCTTAAGGCTCCGGGTCCTCCCAGAAGAGTCAGGATGAGCTTTGCTGCTCAGTCAAGGTTACAGGATTGGCTGCAGAGTGGATGTGTGCATTCTTAAGTGGACAGGCAGGCAGATGCAATGGGCTGGGCCGGGTGCTTAACCAGAACACTGGAATCTTGTGATCTGTCTTAAGAACTAAAGGAAATACTCTGCAAGGAGGGGTTCTGTGGAGACGAGATGAGCAACAGTTTTCCTGGCTGTAATTCCGACGATTTCTTCTTTTAAAATAGAGATCTCAGTTTGGGGGCAAAATGCTATTCTGTGTGATAGGATGCAAACAGGAATTTGGGGGAGGATTCTAATGCATAGTTCCATGGGCAAAAGAGAGCTGAGCCTACACCCAACAGCCTTGGACAATAACATCTGAACTCCGAATCTGTTCTCTAGGCCTCACAGCAGTAGAGGTGCCCTTGTGCATTCCTGGAAGCCATATGCCCTCTGTCTATGGGGCAGCGTGCTGTGAGAACACCCACATGGAGTTCTACCTTCAGGACCCTCGCAGATTATGGGTGCTTTATGCCATGGCATTCTAAGTTTGTGAGCTCCACCCTGTATTCAGATGTGGATTCGCAGAGTCATTTCTATACAGTGCAGCTTTCAATGACAAGCATGTTGAGGACTGGGGTAGCTGGCCCTGTGGGTAAAGCACTTGCTACACAAGCCTGGGGGTTTGAGTGTGAATCACCAGAACCCATGTAAGCCAAGCAGTGCGCCCGTAATCTCAGTGTTTCTTCAAGACGGAAGGAAGAGACAGTAGAATTCCCCCAGAGGCTCAAGGACCTGGTATCCAAAACAAGGAGCGACAAGAGACCCCGCCTCAAACAAGAGGAAAGGCAGAGATGGACCCCTGACTGTACCTGCACTCGTGTGCACGTGCACACACATGTGCGTGCACACACACTAAAACAAAGCTGATGTTGAAACCGTGGTGAGGCTTTCTCAACTCTGACCTCTGCATCTGTGCAGGAGAAAATAGCTCAGCAGCATGCCATGTGTGTTTCTGTGGGTGGCACTGCCCACCTCACTGACGTTGGCAGAAGTGCGGTGAAACCAGAACCGTGTTTGTAGGAATACACTTCCACAAACTGTGGACACGGCAACAGAGATGAACCTTCTAGAACTGATGCAAGAGCCTTTCTTCTACGCCATGGCACCCGTGAGACGGTTTCACTGTTTTTCAGATGCCAAATATTCTTTTTTTCCCCCCTCTGTTTGACCTCCTCGAAGTCCCCCTCCCCTGTGCAGAGAGGACATTTAGTGTGATAAAAGGGGTTGTGTGTGGAGGGTCTAAGAAGCAGATCAAATCACAGGGACTTATAAACACCGAAGCTGCTGTCACCAGTCTGTGTGTCTACATTCATTCAGATCCCCATAGAAAGCAAGACTGGGGTCTTGATGTAAGTTAACTACTGACTGTGTTGGAATTTAAAGAGCCAAGCAAAAAAGAAAAAAAAAAAAAAAAAAAAGCAAGTAGGGAAAACAGACAAAGGAGAGATTGCGGTCACACCCTTGCTCAATCAGCAAGGAAAATTTTCAGGAGAGCTGGAAGAGATTCAGTGGCCTTCGTGCCAGAGGCCCTTTCTATGGGCTTTTTGAAAAGAGCTGGAGGGAGTGCTCTTAGCTGGCTGTGGGTTTCATGTATACTTAACACGCTGGCTAGAATCCTTTGAAAGATAAGCAGTAGGAAGATGTGTGGACAATGCTTGAACATATTAAATGCCCAGGATCCGCTCATTAGCTTTCTGGCTTAAAAACAAACATTTCCCGAAGTCACATTCAGTAGTACAAAGGGAGTTGAGATAACCAAGTGCTCGAACAACTCTGACGGCTACAGACAGTAAGTGATGCCATAGTATTTCTTACATCTCTCACAGAGACATGCTAGGAGGATGCTTCAAGCACACGCGTTATCCTATGGGCTGACGACATGGCTCCGTGGGTAGGGGTGCTTGGCTACCAAGCCTGATGACTTGAGTGTGATCTCCCAGAACCACATGATAGAAGGAGAGCTCTGACTTCCACACATGCACTGCAGCATTTGTGTGAGCCCACACACAATGCACATGGACTCACATAAACAAATAAGTAGAATATGTTTTGCAGGCCAGGCTTGGTGGATCAAGCCTTTAATCCTAGCCCTTGGGGGCAGAGGCAGGAAAAGCTCTGTGAGTTTGAGGCCAGCCTGGTCTACAGAGTAAGATTCTGTCACAGAACAAAAACAGACAAGGAGGGTTGCAAATTCAAGGCCATTAGGCTGCATATCCCTGTCTCAAAACCAACCAACCAAAACACCAGGAAAAAAATCAAAATTACAACTGCCAATAAAGGTTGATAGTCCGGACATGCTTCTACTTCTTCCACAGTTTCAGGGCCCAACAAAAGAGTGTTCAGATTTCTAAATATAATCAAACTCCGGGGCTAGGTGTGGTGACATAGGTCTGTAAACCCGGCATACAGGAGGCTGAGGCCGGAGGATCATGAGTTTGAGGCTACCCTCAAATTAGAGAGAAATCCATTCTCAAAATTAAAACAAAACAAAACAAAAAAACGTTAAGCATTGCTTGTATCTCTATTTATAAGAAAAGGGGGAATTCCAGTACAATTCACGAAACCCTCAAACCAAGAAAAATTAATATTCACAACAAATGAAAGTGACAAGCAAGTGACAGTTGCTTCAACTCCAGGTCCAGTTGTCAGACCACATTCTGGCCTTTGTCTGTCGTAGGCAAAAAATTGCCATTGGCATTAGGATGAAAGATACTGGAGTCACGTGGGTGGTCATCACATTCGCCAAGCCGGAACATAGCACCCCGACTCTTAGTGACATGTTTCTTCAAAAGCAGAGAGAAAGCTCACAGAGTTATCTGCTCTCATTGTGAGATTTCAGTGCTGACCCCTCCGCACTCAGAGAGACAGTGGGCTCCTGGGTACTAAAGAGAAAAAGCATGAAACCACTAGACGGCATGGTTATAGACGTTCTCGGTTAGAGGAGGGCTGTGGGAGCTACCATGATGAAAACTTAAACAAACCTTCCTTGCTGGCACTTGGACTTCTCTTAAAATAGAAGCTGGCCAATATAAACTAGACTGACTTTTATCTTGACAAGATAATTTTTTTCCCCAAAATGCCCTTTTGCAGCAATATATGTCCTCTGTCGATGGAGTTCTGCTGGCTTAGTTACTCTTGTACTAAGCCAAAACAAAAACAGCGGGGAGGTGGGGGGGTGCTTCTTAAACTGACCTTTGTGGGGCTAGAAAGACAGCTCAGTTGCAAAAGCAGCCCACTTGTAACCCTAGCACTGAGGAGAGACAGGGGGATCCCTGAGGCTCGCTGGCCAGCCAGCCTATTGTAATTGGCAAACTCCCGACCTGTGAGAGACCCTGTCTAAAAAAAAAACAAAAAAAAACAAGGAGCCAGTGCCTGAGGAGTGGCATTAGAAGTTGACTTGTGACCTTCACAGGCACGCACATTTACGTCCATGTGAATAGGCACACACACATACGTACAAATGCACGCACAAACCCTAATTATTGATGTGTAGGGCATACATTCAAATGCTACCTTCCATCTCAAAGTCTGGAAAACCAAACAGTACAATTTTTTCTCCAGTACTCGTTGGAGACAGAGGACACTAGTCAGTTTTGGGGTTGTTTGTTTGCTTGCTTTTGTTGTTTTGTTTTGTTTTCCTTCTCTCTCTCTCTCTCTCCCTCTCTCTCTTCCTCTCTCTCTTTTGTTTGTTGGTTTGTTTTCTGATTTTTCAAGACAGGGTTTCTCTGTGTAGCTTTGGCTGTCCTGGAACTTGCTTTATAGACCAGGCTGGCCTCGAACTCACAGAGATCCACCTGCCTCTGCCTCCCGAGTCAGTTTAAGAAGGTAGAGAGAACTCCGTATCAAAATTAAAAGAGGAAACTTCCTTTTATTCATTGTAGTGACTCTATGTGACCCAGCAGCTCCTCTCATGTGATACCAAGGGAAGTGCAAGCCATGGGAAGAATGGACGTGGAACCCAAGCTGAGTTCATACAAGGAGGGAGAAAACCTGTATGGGAGGCTCTCCAGGCCTGAGCTCAGCAAGCCAACACTGCTGGAGAGAAGGTGAAGTACACTCCCCTAGAGTGACAGCCCAGGAGAGCCTGTTTACTAAAAAGCTTGTCACACACAGTGAAAATGCAAATCTAAGTGAACTTTGATGGACTTGCTGGCAAGCCTCCCAGCCCTTCAAGCAAATTCCGACGCCAGGAAGTTGGTTTTGAAGCATGCCTGGGAACTCCACACACGTGAACTTTCTGAGTGTTGTCGTCTTGTATTTCCCAGGGAGGCAGATTTGAACTGCTTCGATTGTGCCTCCTCTATCTCCGTTTCTCTCTCTGTCTCATTATCAGAGCAATTTATTGTTCTCAATGACTGTGACCATCCCCGGCCATTGCCTGTATGAAGCCGGTAACTGAAGTACCAAGGCAAAAAGGGATTTGTCTGGAAACAAAGAAAATGTGCAGTTAAGCTGTAGCTAAAATTCAGATTCCCAGGCTGGAGTTCTCTCTAGCTCACTGGTGTCTCTGCCACCTATTTGTATTTTCTCCCTGGCTTCTTTATTTACATGGATGCAAATATCTTGGCAGGAGATTGCTGGGGCCCAAAGGTTCTTGCTCATACCACTGCTGTGAGACATCCTGCAGGCCGCTTGGACACCCCTGTCCACCAGTGTTTTTCTTGAGTGGAGGAGGATGGCTAGTCTTGATGTCATGTCTACCCTGACCTCTCAGAGGGTGGATAGAGACAACAGGAATACAGAACTTGAAAAACCCAAGTCAGGCATTCTTCTGACCCCTCAGGGGATCTTAGGCAACACAAAGACTCCAGTAAATGCCTGCCCATTTCTTGGGGGCACTGTGCAATGCCAATGAAGCTGTGTGGTTAGATAGCTAGCTCCAAGATCTTCACATCCTTGGAGAGCACAGTGTCTGTTGGTTTAGTCCAGTTGAAGAAATGCAGAACTGCCTTCTATACTGAGCTTAAACCAAACGGGGAAGCATCGAGCATCCCCAGCCTCATGGGAAGTGCTTGAGCTTTTGTGTATATGTCTGTATGAGCTTCCACATATACAGGTATATAACATTTGTGTGTGCATATGTGTGCATGCATGTGTGTGGAGGAAGCTTGAGTCAATTTCAGCTCTCCACCTTCTTTTCCTTTTTCTCCCCCAAGACACGGTTTCTCTGTGTAACCGCCCTGGCTGTCCTGGAGCTCACTCTGTAGGCCAGACTGGCCTTGAACTCACAGAGATCTGCCTGCCTCTGCCTCTCTAATGCTAGGATTAAAGGCGTGTGCCGCCACTGCTTGGCTTTCCATCTTATTTTTCAAGACAAGGTTTCTCACTTGAACCTAGAGCTCTCTCATTTGGCTAGATATGATGTCCAGTGAGCCCCAGGAATCCTCCTGTCTGTGTCTTCCAGGCACTGAGATAACAGATGGGCACTGCCATGCCCAGCTTTTTTTTTTACATGGGTTCTTGGGGAGGGGGGACCTGAACTCAGGTCCTGTGCTTGCACAGGACACATTTTACTATCTCTCTAGCCTCTCAGAACTTTCTTTCTACAAGAAACTGCATTATTTACATCATGTATGTATGTACATATATGTACATGTGTATAAATATGAGTTTCAACATACATATTTATCTATACACTCAATTAAATTTTTAAAAATTTATTCTTTGACAATTTTACTTGTGTGTTTATATTTTGATCATATTTGCCCCCAATTACCCTTTTATCTCCCTTCTCACACACACAATTTTATGTATAATACATTTACTATAATTCATGTTTATTTACGTACGTGTGTGTGTGTGCGTGTGTGTGTGTGTGTATGTGTGTGTGTGCATACTCACTTGCTTTGGTGCACGTGTGGAAGTCAGAGAACAACAGTTTTCAGGAGTTGGCTCTCTTTCCTCTATGCAGGTCCCAGGAATCAGACTCAGGTGACCAGACTTGGTAGCAAATGACTTTTTACACCGACCTACTTAGTCAGCCCGTAATATGTACACTCTCAATACATGCGTCTCTAATGAGCAAAGTGTCATAAGCATGCTGTGTCAGAAGCATCAGTGAACACAGATTGGAAAAGAGCCCCTCGGTCAGTGTTCGAGTATGTTGGCTTCATGCTAGAGCACTGGCCTAGCCGGCACGATGCTGGAGGAAGATCCATGGCCCTGCGAGACAGAACAAAGAGAGGCCTTTCAGTCACACAAACAACAGACAAAAGCGGTTCTGTGCCCCACCAGGCAGGCGGTCCACCGACTAGGTCAGCAGGATGTGGAAACTTGTTTGGAGGTTTTCATGGGCATTCCCACCCAGGATTTTGCTTCTTAATATCTGTGTGGCTTCATTGGGGGTCTGCATCCAGAATTCATAAAGGACCTTGTGAAAGTAAAGACTCAGGTATTTTAAAGCTTGCCTCGACTTTATTCTCTCAGCGAAACGTTACATTTGTGCTACAATCCTAGATGGCTCTCATTTATTTGGGTATGATTGTGGGAAGACAATGTGCTTTTTTTTTTTTTTTTTTTTCAATTCTGTTTTTCAAAAACTGGGGTTGGGGACACATGATAGGTCCGGTTTGGTTCATTTCCACTGTTCTTTAGAAATCAGAAAGAGACATCTCTGTGGCTTCTCTCATAAAGGTCACTTCATGTATTTTCACAGGCATGCTCCAGAATCAGGGCTCCCAGATTCCTTGAATTCACAGGGTGGAAAAAACCCTCAGCAGACCACAGCTGTAACAGGAGACATTTCTTTTAAAAGCCTGGAATGCTGAAGCCCTGGCAGTCTGCAAACATGTCAGGACAAGCCTTTCTGGGACACTGTCAAGTGGTTTGGGCTCCAAGGTCTACATTCCGTACTTTTGAGGTTGTTTGCTGCTGGCAAGCAGCCTCCGGATGATTTTCATGTGGTGGGTGTTCAGGCCAACCTTCTTGTTCCAAGAAATAAAACCCTGCTCTGTGCAGTGTCCACATTTTAGCAAAAATCAGGGAATGTTCGACTCTTTTTAATTTTCTAGCGCGCGCATGTGTATGTGTGTTTGTGTGTGTGTGTGTGTGTGTATGTGTGTGTGTGTTTGTGTGTGTGTGTGTGTCTGTGCGTGCACGCACACGCAGGTGCCTGCTAAGTCCGGAAGAGAGAGTGTGAGATCTCTTGGAGCTGGAATTTCAGGCGTTTGTGAGCCATGGACGTGGAGCCACCAGACCTGGGTGCTGGAACCTGACTCAGATTCTGGGAAGGAGCAGCAAGGTCTCTTAACTTCTGAGCCATCTTTCCAGCCACCCACCTTCTTTTGAGACAGGGTCTCACGTAGCCCAGGCTGGCCTTGAACTCACGGTAAAGATAAGGCTGACTTTGAACTCCTGATCCTCCTGCTTCCATTTCTCAAGTGCTGGATTAGAGGCGTGTGTTATTACATCAGAGTTTGTTTTCGTTTTGTTTTCCCTGCAAAATGAGGGGTGGACCCAGGTCCTTGTGCACGTTGGGCAAGCACTCTCTCAAACTGAGTGCCAGCCCCAGCCCTAGCTAGGGTTATGGTAGTCAGTCTGTGAGCTTTGCCACAGTTCTGAACGAGACAAGGGCTGTAGAAAAGAAAGAGGGAGGAGCGGAGGCGAGGGGAGGGAAGGAAGGAAGGACACCATGTACCCCTCAAGAAAGGGACATAAGGCCAGGCAGTGGTGGCGCACACCTTTCATCCCAGCACTCAGGAGGCAGAGCCAGACGGATCTCTGTGAGTTCAAGGCCAGCCTGGTCTACAGAGCAAGATCCAGGACAGGCACCAAAATTACACAGAGAAACCCTGTCTTGAACCTCCCCCCACCCCCCCAAAAAAAAGAAAGAGAGAAAGAAAGAAAGAAAGAAAGAAAGAAAGAAAAAAAGAAAGAAAGAGACACAAGCTAGATGCAGGGCATTTCTCTCGCCTCATGGAGCCCTCTGGTTTGCTGAGGCTCACATTCACAATTGGAGAACTGCACTAACTCATCAGTATACAGCGTAGCCCAGACCTGCCTAAATTAAACACCAGCTCTCTGCCCTTCTGCCCCCCTTACTGTGACTGCAAAGAGTTCATTTCAGAGGCGCCACTATCTGTAAGACCCAAACAAAGGTAGTTAACTCTAAGCCCTGTCCTCATTTCATGATTATAGACCAGGAATGAGTGACTGCTTCAGTGCTTCCTGGGCCAGCTCCTCAGCCAAACACAGGGCTCGTGTGGTGGCTAAAAAGGGAAGCCTTGTCTCGTTTAACCTTTGAGTATTATTATTACCTCTTGTTTTTATTTTGACAGAGTTCACTGTGTATCCCAGGCTAACCCTGAACTCACCATGTAGTTCAAACTGGCCTCAAACTTGCTGCAATCCTCCTGCCTCAGCCTCCGGAATGCTGGGATTACAAGCATGCACCTCCATGCCAACTGAGAATTATTTTCTAATTGTTTGGTGGGAGATTTCCCAGAGATTAAGTCAACAAGAACCTAGTCTGAACAAAGGGCAACAGGACTGGAGTGTCAGACACAGGCTTCCTTTGAAATACTCCATTTTGCAGACTAAGAATACCATTTGTAAATCTTTCTTATCACAGTACATAAATTATGATATTTTAGTGGAAGCCAATACAGCCAGCATACAGATGAAAAGTCAGCTGCTGCCTTGAAGCTTTCTGTAGGTTGTATAATTGAAACAATTCCATGATGTGGTTTCAACACTGGGGATTCAACACTTTTGTTTATGAAGTAAGAACAGAAAGCCTCCAGAAAGGAAGCCGCTTGCCACCCCACACTGCTTCTGGTGGTGTTAGGAGAAACATCGGCAAAGTCCAAGGCCATAAGGAACCAACAGTCAAGCAGAAATACAATCTGTCAGAGTTGCTTAGTGGGTAACCCACCAGATACACACCACCGTGTTACCTCTGGTTGGGAGGTGTCCAGTCCAGATCCAGGGCAGTCTCAAGATTTTGTAGAAAGACTGTGATTATCTGCTTTCGTGAACATTTAGGGAAACCAGCAAGCCAGAAAGAAAGTGGAAATCGGTTGATGTCCTGACACTATTGCTTTTTGTTTGTCTGCTTTGGAAAATGCTTTAATGATTCTGATGGCACATTTTCGTAGCCAGCCCTGACCGTCATTGGACTCTCCCAATGACAACTGTCAACATTTTGAATTCATCTGCTAAGAGTTTGAATGGCTTTAAGATTGATTGGCTTGGCTGTGGGCATCAATGTTGCCTTTAGAGATTCGGTGATGTGAGTCTTGAGAAAGGATTGGAGCACACAAGCATGCAAACAAGAGCTGTGAAGGAGGTAGCTGAGAAGCAGTAGTGGAGAGGAGGGCGATGTGTTGGGGCATAGTGGTAGGATCGACAGTGGGACTGTCCAAATGTGGAAATGGGGCTGGGGAGCTCAGTGGATAAAGAGCCTGAGAGCCTGAGTTCCATTACAGAGTCAATGGGGAAAATTATGGTATGGTGGCTGAAGAGACAGAGAAAGGCAAATACCTGGGATCCTTGGCCATCCACGCCTAGCCTACTTGGCAAGTTTCAGGCCAATAAGAGACCCTGTCTGAAAAACAAGGTGGACAACCCAAGGTTGACCTCTCAATTCATGTATACACACGTGCGCACGCACACACACACACACACACACACACACACACACACACACACACACACACCGCTGCACATGCACAGGCACATCACACCCTCGCACATGTACATAGACACACACACCTTCAAGGATGCTTGCATACATGAGATGTGGAAATGGGCTTGATTTCTTTTGCAAATAAAACATAACCAATCAGGTGGGAGCTTTACACAGCATCCATCAAGACCATGGGTTTTCTACTGGGCTCCAAGGACCCTTTGCTGTGGAAAGTGGCTGCAGTTTCCTGTTTTCGTAGGGTTTCACGGGATCCTAACCCTAAGCAGAGATCACCAAGTCTGACCCCAAAGAACAAGCTTTATAAATGAGCAAGAAGCACAAACCTCACCCCAGGGTTGGCCGTCCTCATCACAGTCTGAAAGCCAGAGTCTGGAAAGACAGTGGCATGCCTAGAGCTTGTTGTGGAGAGCCCATCCACAGCAGGAAGCCAGATGCACAGCAAGGTGCTGTCTGCTCTGAAAAAGCCACAGCAGAGCCCCGCCTTAGAACCAAACTGGTCAGGAACACACACTATGGTTTTGAATTTCCTTATATTTAGTGAAAGAATTCTGAACCACACACACACACAAATGATGCATGCTGCTGGTAACTTTCTCCATAGACACTGCACATATTTAAATATGTTTATGTTTATCTTCCTAATGAATGAAGAAAGGACACTGAGTCACAGCTCCACAACCTGAAACCTGCATTTGCTTAGGTAGCACAATTTCCCACTGGCCCCAGACTCCTAACACTCCCAGAATTCGTGGAAAGCCCCCAAGATACCCTTTGGCAGAAGAACTGAGAATATTCTGGAGAGCTGAAGACCAGAAGAAAACATGGCAGCAGGGCAGAAAGAATGCTCCATGATCAGGAGCCTCACAGAAAATGTCTGAAGCTGAAGACATCAGTACAGCCAGGTTCCCACTAGGCATGACAGGTGATCTGGCTTCTAAGATGCGCTCCAGTCTCCTTGGACCTCAGTGAGACACATCCTCAGGTACCCAGGGGATGTGGACACAGAACGGCATCATAACACAACCCAAGTCCAAGATCAGATCCCATATCTACCCCTCTCCCCACTGCTTGGATGGTGAGGGGAATTAATTACTCTCGGAATTTGTGAGAAGGCAACTTACTGCAATGTCCTTGAAAGAAAGAAAGAAAGAAAGAAAGAAAGAAAGAAAGAAAGAAAGAAAGAAAGGAAGAAAGAAAACAATCAGAATTTGCAAATTACTGTAGAAAGCGTATTTTATGATGCATCACTCAAATGGGAAATGAATGTGGTGAATCCCTATCTTTTCTTTCTTTCTTTTTTTTTTTTTTGTTTTTTGTTGGATTGTTTGTTTGTTTTTCAAGACAGGGTTCCTCTGTGTAGTTTTGGTGCCTGTCCTGGATCTCGCTCTGTAGACCAGGCTGGCCTTGAACTCACAGAAATCCGCTTGGCTCTGCCTCCCAAGTGCTGGGATTAAAGGCATGTGCCACCACTGCCCGGTGTGAACCCCTATCTTAAGCACATATGAACTCAGGTGTGTGTGTAGGTGTGGTGTGTGCACAGCTGCGTATGTCCAATGAGGCTGAGGGAGGAAGTCTGGTAACCTGCTCTAAACCATTTTCTACCTTACTCTCTTGGGATTGGGTCTCTCACTGACCCTGGAGCTAGGCTGGCACTCAGAGAGCCCCATCGATCCTCCTGCCTCTGCTCCCTGCAGCATTGGGGTTACGGATCGACCACACCCAGCTTTTTATGTGTGTTCTGGAGGCTCGAACTGAGAATCTCATGAGCAAGCATCTTGCCTTCTAAGACGTCTCCCCAGGCCCAGATGACACTGTTGAGTTTTTCCATGGCAGAACTCAAGCTGTGAAGGCAGACAGCCTAAGCGTCAGGCACAGGTCTGGCAGGAAGGTGACATCTGCAGAAAAACACAGCCTTGAGCTTTCCATCAGTACCTCTCTGCCAAGGTCATTTCCAAAGTAATGGGAGGGGAATACCTAATCTTTCCCTTTTGTTAATTCTTTATAATCATACCTGTGGCAAAAGGACTGTTTGCATCTGTTACTGAGAAAAGGTATAATTGACTTCCAGAATGTTCTTCTAGGAATACTTTATCCTTTGGGAAAGAGATAATCTAGCATGTAGCCACTCAGCTTTTCAAATGAATACCTCATATGTCTGAGATTTCCCTTATGCTTAACAAAATAGTATCCTAAATTTTGTGTGTGTGTGTGTGTGTGTGTGTGTGTGTGTGTGTGTGTGTGTGTGTGTATGTGTGTGTGTACATGTGGAGGTCAGGGCAGAGGACAACCCCAGGTGTAATTTATTGGTTGCCACTCACCTTAAAAACATCTTTTCTTTGAAGCAGACTCTCTCCCTAGCATGGGACTCACCATGCAGGCTCTGTTAGCTTCAGCTGGCTGGCAAGCCTTGGGTGGCCATCTCTGCTTCCGAGGTGCTGGTGTTACAAGCGCACGCCACCACTCTGGGCATTTTTCACATGGATTCTGGGGATTGAACTTAGGCCTCCAGGCTTGTGTGGCAAGCATTTTATTAACTGAGCCACCTCTCCAGCCCCTCTAAATAGTATTTGATTTTTTTTTAGAAATGTAAGTGGCACGGCCGTGTGAAAGATGCACATGGTTGTGTTGTTGTAGAGACCGCTGAGGGCACTTGTCCCCACCCTCAGCCACAGTACCTGTAAAGCAGCCACCACTGACCCAGCTCTTTAGCAGCCAGTCCTTTACTTTCCTGAAACTGTGGCAACGGCTGAAAGAACAATTACTGTAGTCCCAGGAATCAGAGCCCAAGGTTGTCACCATTTATTACAATAGTCACCCCTCCAAGATTGTCTTGGATGGGCACAAGAGTTTCCAAGGCACACACTTCCAGTACCAGGGAGAAGGCCTGTAGGTCCGCTGCTCACGCTCCAGCCTGAGATGGTCATGATGTTACTTTGGTTGAGGAAGCACTGTGTCACAACCCTCCTGCTGGATGAGGCTTCCCTCTGAGGCACTCAAAACAGAAACCAGTTGGTAGCTTGATTTCTCCCCAAGTACTTCCAGGCTGGGCCAAAGCAGGCATTTCTAAGACCAACCAGACAGACTTCAGGATCTTCCGCCCCCATGCCCTCTGCTCCATGAAAGAGCTTATGGAAGGGGCCTGATTCAGAAACCATCTCCAGGAGACTCGGCGGCAAATCCTTCCAGCCATCTGCCGCTTGAGACGTCCTTGAATTCTTTTCTCTCTATTTGAATGTTTTTCTTTTCTTTCTGTTTGTTTTTGTTTTTGAAATAGTGCTTTCCTATGTAGCACAGCCTGACTTTGAACTTTTGTTTTGTTTTGTTTTACGGTTTCTCTGTGTAGCCCTGGCTTTCCAGGAACTCGCTTTGTAGACCAGGCTGGCCTCAAACTGAGAGAACTGCCTGCCTCTGCCTCCTGAGTGCCGGGATTAAAGGTGTGCACTGCCACACCCACTCTTGATTCTCCCACCTCAGCCTCCCAAGGGCTTGGATGACAGGCTTTTACCACCACACCTAGTATGCTTTGAGTCCTATGTTCAATCCTGTGCCCGGAGAGCATCTTTCTCTGTGTGTTCACTTTCTGTTGACTCGCTGCTTTCCCATCTCCTGTAAACCTTGCACTCTAAATTGAACATTTCAGTGAAGTGGGATCCTTATCCATGGGCTCAGTGTCCATGGGCCCCCAGAATCCACACAGGGGAAGGAGAGAACCAATCCTCAGGTTGTCCTCTGACTTCCACCTGTATGCTGTGGCAAACACATGCACAGACATAAACAAATAAGTGTACATTTTTAAAAAGTAGATTCACAGACTTACAAGAAATTATACCAAGATCCTGCATAACCTGTCCTAAGTTCCCTTGACAGTAACAACCTAGAAGATTGTTGTACAATATCTCAGTCGGGATACTAACCTGGACAATATGTGCTACTGGGAATCTGTTCTCCATTTTTATAATTTTGTGTAGCTTTGAGGACCTGCCCTTTCATTTCACTGACGCTGCCAAATGTCACTAGCTTGTTCTTCTTTCTTTGCTCAGTTGGACCCTGTGGTGTGGTGACACCGTGGTACACTGGCCATTTCACCCACAGGGTGTCTGGGTTGTGTACAGCTCCAGACCATCACAAATAAGGCTGCTGTACACATGCAGCTACATGGTTGCACAAATATTTCACAACTATTTTCTTTCCATCTGTACTTGGAGGCAGAGGCAGGCAGATTGAAGTGAGTTCCAGGCCCACCTGGTCTATACACAGAGTTCCAGGCTGGCCAGACCCTGTCTCAAAACAAACAAACAAACAAATTCCTTACCGCCCAAACAAACAACCCCTCCATCGTTTCTTCCTGTATCCTTTTTCTAAAAGTTTTGATGCTCGAAAAACCAAAAAAAAAAAAAAAAAAAAAAAAAGTTTTGATGGGTTTATGTTTTAGATGTAACTCTGCGCTCCATTTTTGAGTCATATTTTGAGCATGGTGTGAGGTTGTGGTGGATGGTCTTTGGTTGTTGTTCCTTCTTGTTGATGCTGCCATTATGCTTTTTGTTGTTATTGTTTTGCTCTTACGACACCATGGCGGGGGCGGGGGTGGGGAGGGAAGAGAGAGATTCTCTTTTCATTTCACTTTTATGTTTTAGATTTAAGTTTGTCAAAAATCAATCAAGTGCACGCTCGCGTGGGTTCTCTGCTCTGCTTCATTGATCCACATGTCTGTTTCTCTCCACTAATATCACTCCAGCATGGTTACTATAGCTACACGGTATCAGCTAAAGTGGTTCCTCACACTGTATTCTTTCTCAATTGTTTTAACAATTGTAGGTCTTGTGCTGCCCATGTAAATGCAAGAATAAATTTGTCTATGTCTACAAAAAGCCTGAGATTTTTTTTAAATGGAGATTGCATTAACCCATTAAGTTAATTGAGGATGAAGTAACACATTTTTTATGTTGAATCTTATAAAGCATGAGCACAGAGTAATTCTTCATCTTCTTCATTTCTTTCCTGCTTGCTTGCTTGCTTATTGTGTGGGTTTGCGCACACTGTTGAATAAGGGTACTTGTGTCCACCATGTGCATGTAGAGACCAAGTGACAGCTGTGGAGAGTCGTGTCTCCCCACCTGCCCCATTGAGCCAGGGCATCTCTGTCTCTGGGATGCTGTTTCAGGCTAACTGGCTCACGAACGTCCAGTGGTTCTCCTCACTCCACCTCCCATATCTTGTCCGTGTACTGAGATGACAGATGTGTGCCACCACATTGGCCCCTGATGTGGGTTTTAGTGATCACACTCAGGTTGCAGGCTTGCAGAGCAAATGCTTTCACTCACTGACTATCTCATACCCCCACATACTTTGGTTTGAGCGGAGGTTGTCCTTATTACACAAGTCAGGCTGTCCTTGAACTCATGGTGATCCTCCTGTTTCTGTTTCCCAAGAGCTGGGATCACAGGTGGGAACCACTATTCCCAGCTTGATTTTCTCCATTAGTACTTTGAAATTCTTGGCATGGAGATTCTGAACACGTTTTAAGTTTACACCGAGCATTTTATGTTCTTTGGAGTGGTTATAAATGGTAGTGCACTTTAAAACTTACTTTCCTATGGTTTACTGTTAGTCTGTAGAAGGATGATTGAGTTTTGTGCTTTGGCTTGTGTTCTTCAGCCTTGCTGAATCCACTCACTTGCATTCAGATTTCATTTGAAGGCACGTGAACGTTTCTATGTAGTCACCCATACCATCTACAGAGAGCGACCGTGAGAAACTGTGACTACAGTTAGTGCACAACCTTTTTCCCCATGTAAGGGGGACACATTCAGTCGTTTTCAGCAGTAAACATGTTAGCTGCAGGCATCCTGTTAATTCAGTTTGGTGTATGCGTGAGCTATGCTGTCTCCCTCCCTCTGTGAACTTGCTCTGAGTTCCTCTCATGAATGAACATTGGATTTTGGCACATATTTTTTCCTGATTTTGCTTCTTCAGTTTTCTGATACAAGGCATTCCATTGAATGTATTTTCTAATATTGAATTAGATTTGTACAGCAGGAATAATTTGGTTATGGTGCTGTAGTGGTTTGAATGAAAATGGCCCCCGTAGGCTCATAGGGAGCGGCACTGTTAGGAGGTGTGGCCTTTTTGGAGTAGGTGTGACCTTGTTGGAGGAAGTGTGTCACTGGGGGTGGACTTCACGGTTTCAGAAGCCCAAGCCAGGCCCAGTGGCACTCTCTCTTCCTGCTGCCTGCCAATCCGGATGTAGAATTCTCAGCTACCTCTCCAATGCCGTGTGTGTCAGCATGCTGCCATGCTTTCCACCATAACAAAAATGGACTAAACCTCTGAGCTGTAAGCCAGCCCCAGTTAAATTTTTCCATTATAAGAGTTGCAGTGGTCATGGTGTCTCTTCACAGCAATAAAACCCTAAGACAGGTGTACATAATTCTTTTCACATATTGTTGGGTTCACTTTGCTCACATTTGTTCAAAATCAGGAAGCCACTGGGAGCATGTACCTGAGGGCATACCCGACCCTGCCCTCCTCTCTTCTAAGAGCCCACCATGAAGAGAGCAGCTTTGCTTCTTCGGTACTGCCTGTTGCCACTACCATGTTCTACTTGGCTTAGGCCTCGGCCATGGAGCCAGCCGTGAATTGAAACCATGAACCAAGATAAAACTTCTCTCCATTGTTTCTGTCAAAAATGTGACAAAAATGTCTGGAAAATATAGTGTGAAGGAGCCAGATCTTCCATAATGACCATCCATGATGCTGGGGCACATAGCTCTTGACATGAAGAAAGCCTTGCTGAGTGGGACAAGCACGGCCTCCCCTGGTTGCTTCTGCAGTGGCCTCCGATTTTGTGCTCTTACGTCTCAATGTCAGTGGTAGTATATTTTAAGGGTGTCCCGTGCAGCAACCTACCCAGCTCTGGATTTGACCTGATGGGGGGTTAGGGAATGAAGAAATGAAAGACACGTGTATAGACAAGCTGGCATTGGGTGGGCTGTGCATACCAGCAACCCCGGGAATATCAGCCTGCTTATTCTAATCTCGGTAAGAGGTCTCTGTAGGGAAGTAGTCTCCAGCTCCAATCATTTTGGAGGAGAAAGCTGCTATAGTTATTTTCTGCACACACTCTCAATACCAGCACTTGGACCAGGGGAAGGCCTGCCGTTCCCATAGGTCTGAGGCCTTGGCTTCCTTGACATGGCCATGCTCTTGTCAACAATACACATCCATTCAATACTTCGTCTGCTCCCCACAGTCATGGGGAGACTGTGTGTTCATTAGGCAGAAAATACTCCCAATGCAAATCACTAAAATGCAAACCAGGCATGAGATTTGTGGCCTAAAAGAGAACTTGTCTGGGCAGGCCATTCAGATTCAACCAAGGGCAGCATGGTAGTTAAAGTTAATTGTCAACCAGACACAACCCAGAAACAACTGAGAAGAGAATCTTGATGAGGGATTGTCTACATTGGTTTGCCTGTGGGCATATCTTTGAGGAATTGTCTTAATTACGTTAATTAATGTTGGAAGACCCAGCCCACTGTGGGTGGCTCCACTCCTTAGGCCAAGGGGCTGGCAGGTGCTGGGGGCAGTTCTGAACTGTCTAAGAGTGGGAAAAGCTAGCTGAGCACCAGAAAGCAAGGAAACATGCACGCATTTGTTCAACTCTCCGCTCTTGGCTGTGGGTGCGATGTGCCTCGCTGTTTAAAGTTCCTGCCTCAACTTTCCCCACAATTATGTACTGTAAACTAGAGGTATAAACCAAATAAAGCCTTCATCTTCTAGGTTATTCTTTCTTTCAGGGTATTTTATCACAGCAACAGACATGAAGAACATGGAGAAAACTAAGGTCTCCAGGGACAGTGACCCCTGCTGCAGATATGACCCCTGCTGCAGATACGACCCCTGCTGCAGATACAATCCCTGCTGCAGATACGACCCCGGCTGCAGAGGAGGGATGGGGAGTGGCCCAAAACATTTGTGGTGCTGGGTGGCTGGCTTACAGCAGAAACTCAGCACTCTCCCTCTGTTCACGCTGCACTGGAATGTGGAGAGAAAGGAGAATGTGCTACAGTCAAGGTTAAAGAAAGGGACACACAGATGCCACTTCTTTCAGAGTGCTCCTTACGCCATTCTTTCGTCCTCTCCTGAAAATATAGCCCAGGTTGTTTTAGCCCTCAGTGGCTCACTCTTCCTACAGTGTCTTTGGAGCAGCTGTGTGAACTTGCAGTGGGCTTGCTGAAGGAAGTCACCACTGTTTCTGTGGAGAAAAGGCCTGGAGCAATCACATCCTGTGTATGGGTTTGGTGGTTTGAATGAGAAAGGTCTCCATGGGCTCATATATTTAAATGCATGGTCCCCAGTTATTGGAACTGTTTGGGAAGGATGAGGAGGTGTGGCTTTGTTGGAGGAAGTGTGTCACTGGGGATGCCATTTTCAGTTAATGATCTATCTGTCTCTCTGTCTATTATCCATCTATCTATCTATCTATCTATCTATCTATCTGTCTGTCTGTCTGTCTGTCTGTCTGTCCGTCCGTCCGTCCGTCCATCCATCCATCCATCCATCCATCTATCCATCTACCTACCTACCTACCTTGTGGTTATGGATAAGATGTAAGCTCTCAGCTACTACTCCAGCATCTGAAACCATAAGCCCCAAATTAAATGCTTTCTTTTAAAAGTTGCTTTGGTCGCTGTGTCTTTCCATAGCACGAGAAGAGTAACCAGGACAATGAGTGAAGCCATGTCTCCCCGAAAGCCCTCTACAGACCTCAACCATGGGACCAGTGCATGGCTCTTATTTGGAAATTAGGTCTCAGAGGTAATTAAGGGAAGTTAAGGTAGTACTGGGCTAGAATGGATGAAGTCCAACATGACTTTGTGACAAAAGACGTGTGATGACGGGAACAGACTAGAGAGACACATTTACAAATCAAAAAGTACCGAGGATTCACACAAAACTGAAAGCTAAGAAAAAGGGGGAAACAGATGGACCCTCAAGCCTTCAGAATGGGCACTGTCCTTCCTGTGGCCAGTCTCACTCTCCAGCCTTCAAAACTGGGAAATAAATTTTTATTGTTTTTGTTTGTTTGTGTGTGTGTGTGTGTGTGTGTGTGTGTGTGTGTGTGTGTGTGTGTGGTGGTGGTGGTGGTATTTTTTGAGACATGGATTTACTATGTAGCCCTGGGTGTCCTGGGACTCACTATACAGATCAGGCTGGCTGCACACTCAGAATTCTACCTGCCTCTGCCTCCTGAGTGCTGAAATTTAAAGATGTGTGCCACCATCCCAGTTAAGTATTTATTTGCCACCATGCACAGCTGTTTTTACTGTCTTAAGCATCCTGCTTTTGGCAATATGTCATGGCAGCTACAGGAACAAACGTACCCCACTGGATGCATGATGATGTCACTCTCCTGTCTCCACAGGAGGCTCACAGCAGAGACAATGACTTGTGACATTATCTGCAGTGGAAGCCAGCACTCCATAGGTTTGGCATGGCTCCCATGGGTATGTCTGGACAAAGGTGGAGCACACTGAGACCCCTTTGGGATGAAGCGGCCATACCTCATTCACCGTCTCCTTCCCTTTGAGGTCCAGAAGTGCTCAGTAAATACCAAAGATCTGCTTGAGTTGCCTGGGGAACTATTTCTGATGGGTGCTTAACTTCATGTTACAGTATGCATTTGCTATCATTTTCCATGAGGATGGAAGTGGCAGACAAATCCAATTGGTTCCTTCATCAGAAAAACCCACCTGGACACTGAAAGATACAACCTGAAGTTCTCTTTGGTCCTCGGAGTCACAAGCATCAGGTGTGACCTACAGCAACAGGTTCTTGTCTCTTTTTCTTATTTTTTTTTGGACAGGGTCTCATGAGCCCAGGCTGGCCTAGAACTGTCTGGTAGCCTAGGATGACTTTGAACTCCTGATTCTCCTGTCTCTTCTTGGATGATGGGTTTGTGGAGGTTCATCATTATGCTCAGTTTTTGTGGGGTTAGGGATCAAACCCAAGACTTCATGCATGCTAGGCAAGTACTCTTACCAACTGAACCACATCTCCAAACCTCAGTGTTGGGTTCATTAAAATCTGAAAATACCTCTGGTGTTGTGAGCCTGCCATTAGACATGACTTCCGTTCCTTCTGAATTAGGTGTGTTCGGCCAGTTTTAAAACCAGCCTGCCGGAAGTGGTAGCCTGTGGCTTCCCACGTGAACTCTAAACAGCCTTGCAGGACTCCAGCTGAAGGGTGTCTCCCGTAGCAGCACCAATCAATGAAATAACACCAGACGTAAAAATCAGTCCCCTGGGGCTCCCGGAGGGGGCACGGGGTGGGGGTTTCACTGGCTGAGAGCAACATATACGTGGTTTATAACCTGGGAAGGACTGTAAAGAAGTCAGTGTTAAGTTCACGATTTGTCCTGTTCTGTACCTCTCTTTGTAACAAACCTAAAGACTTGAAAAGTAGCCCTTTTTTCCACATCTCTTGTCTGCCAATTTCTGACCCAAACCAGGGGCATCTAGACATGCTTAGTTGTCGTTTTTGACACCGTAGCTCTCTAGGTTGGGGCGGGTGTACACCTAATCTATGGGATCCATGTGGCGAAGTTGCCAGTAGCAATTGTATTAACTCATTTTGCATTAATGTTTTCAAGCATGTTTTCTATAATATAAAGGTAAAAGCAAAGCAAAACAAAGTAGAGCAGGATGTCGTGGCTCAATCCTGTCATCTCACGCTTGGAAGGCTGAAACAGGAGGATTGCTTCGAGTTCAAGGCCAGGCTAGGCTACAGAGTAAATTCCAGACCTCAGAATTTAAGGCCAGCTTGGGCTAGAGTAAAAACCTGTCAAAAAAAAGTAGAAAAGAGGAGGGGAGAGGAGGTTTATGAATAATGAACTGTTCCATGCAATCATCTGTCCATGCTTTTTACAGATTAAACAAGCTTGACTTTTCACTATATCCAAAAACACAGCCAAGAGCTGGGGAGATGGCTCCATGGGTAAAGAGCTTGCTGCACAGAAAGGGGATCCTCAGTACCCTGGTAGATGCCAGGTGGGCATAGCAGCGCACCTGTGATCCCAGCATCCAAAAGCAGAGACTAGCAGAGACTAGGGCCATGGGGGGCAAGCTGGCTAGTTAGACCTGCTGACTAGGGAAGCTCTAGGCACATGTGAGAAATTGTCTCAGTAAATAAACTAGAGAATCATTGAGGAAGGAAGGCTTTTGTCTTCTTATGGCCTCTACACACACACACACACACACACACACACACACACACACACACACACACACTACACGTCTGTAAAAAAAAGAAAAGAAAAAAAAGAAAGTTTTAATATCAGGTTATCACCTAATAGGACTGAGCACTACTGAAAATGCTTATTATTGGGTTGTTTTTATTTATTTTATTCAATAACTGTTTCTCTGGCTAACATGCCCCTTGATGTTTCTGAAACGTGCTAGAAGGCTGTAAAGAGCGATGAAGAAAGGTGAGGGGGGCAGGAGGATTGTCCGATTTTCTTTGGAGGGCAAGGGACCTTTCTCCTGTGTTGCTACTTGCTGTTCTTAGACAACAGGCCTTTGATGGCAGTGTGCTACAGCCTTGGAGGCAGGCCTGGCTCTGCAAAGTGTGTGTCAGGGTGTCCTGGAAGCCTGGAGGACAGACCCTGGGTGTGTATGGGGATACTGCCTATGACAGTGGGTCCAGGGACATAGGAACACACAGATGTGCAGGGCCACTCCAAGCCATAATGGTGACCAACATGTCCTCTGGCCTGGATGAAGGAAAAGAGGTAGTAAGAGCACTATCAAGCCTAATGTGTTATTTATTCCCCATAACTGCCTTTAGACATGCTTTAACAGAATTTTAAAAACTGTCTTACAAAGAGTACACAACAAGAGCCATGAAGTGTTAGTATTCTCAGGCCCTAGTAATCCTGCTTCTCAGGTGTCTGTCTCAGCCAAATGGCCGCAAGTGAGGAGTGCAGTTTATGAATGAGTGTGTTCTGTGAAGGGCTCTTTATGAAACAGGAAAAGCTGGAAATAAACACAACGTACGAAAATAAGGAAACAGTGAAGCAAATCAGAGCCCATCCCTGTGATGGAATGCTGTGAAGAGAAGGGAAAGTATGTTTTCAGACATAGGTGTTGAGCAAATATGAAACCCAACTCGTAAGTGTGAAAAAAGCAGACACAGAACATTTAATTTTAAATATATATATAAATCTGTATGTGTATGTATGCTTATATTTACACATGTATGTGTACACACACACACATAGCAAAATGTTAACTTACTTCTAAGTGGGAAAATTATAAGGATAGAGACAATTATTTCTGTTTCTTTGTATTACTAAATACATACATGTTAAATTTTATTTATTTATTTATACAGACTCTTACTATGTAGCTTTGACTTTCCTGGAACTTGCTATGTAGACCAGGCTGGCCTTGAACTCACAAAGACCCTCCTGCCTCTATCTCCCGTGTACTGGAGTTAAACGCATGTGCTATTGTGCATGACCCTAGAAAAGTGAATGTTTTGAAAGTCGTGATATCATGTATTTTGTTGCTGTGCCAAAGATCAAACATGCCAGGTAATGGCAGATATTTCCCCCTCAATAAAAAAAAAATGTGAACTCCGTCTGTGGGCTTCAGTGTGCTGGTGTGGAATGCCAGGGCGAAGCCCCGCGTTTTCAGTGCCAATGGTGCCACCAGTAACCAGGTATTTCTGTAGTGCCTACTATCACCCCGTGTCTACTGAGCACACACTGTGTGTTGCCCACTGAATTTGTGCTCAGAGGCAGACCACCACACCGAGCAATGTCCCCTGTTCCGATGCTAATGACGCTAGAGACATGGTGTCCCAAAGACTAGACAAAACGTGCCCAGGCTCACTCCCAAAGAGTAGAACTTTCACCCAGGCGTCCAAGACTCAGGACAGATGCCAGGCCAGGCCTCTGAAGCATGGCAGCAAAGCACAGGGGCCTTCAGATTAGGATCCCATGGAGGCTAGTTTGCCTTGGGAGGAAGCAGTTTACTGTGGAGCTTGGCTCAGTATTTCCTCCGTGGTCTGTTAAGGGCTGATATCAGTAGCTGATGTGCCTCCACGTGCAGGGTGATAAACGGATGGTAGCTGAAGTCAGTTTCCACCTTAGCAACTTCAGTTTACACATTTCAATTCTCCAATCACCTTATCTTCATTAAAAATACCTTTTGTGTGCATGTATGTCTTTGTAAACTGTGTGCACATGTTGGTGTGTGTGTGTGTGTGTGTGTGTGTGTGTGTGTGTGTGTGTGTGTGTGTTGAGACACCTCTGGGTGTTGTTCCTCAGGAGCCATGAACCTTGTTCTGTGAGATAGGGTCTTTTACTGTGACCCAGGGCTTACTGACTAGCATAGTCTGACTGGTTAGTGGTCACCAGGAATCCTCTTTTCACCTCCCTACCACTGGAATTACAAGAGCTTTGCACTCTATCCGGCTTTTCATGTGGGTCCTGGGGATCTGAACTCAGATCCTCAAGCACATATGCAAACACTTTATCAACTGAGCCATCTCCCCCGCCGTTATTAAGGAACATCAGGTGGCCCAGATGCTCCATTCGGAGCAGAGCACAGTGCCTTGTGGAGTCCTGGTGTTTACATTCAAAGCAGCTATTTTTCTCAATTCATTTCTGCCCCCTTGGGAAATCAAGGGCCATGGGCTGACGAGACGGCTCAGTGAGTAAAGGTGCTTGCTGCCAAGACTGGTCATCTGAGTTGGGGGTGGGGCTTCCCACCTGGTGGAAGGAGAACACTGACTCTTCTTGCAAGCTGTCTCCTGACCTCCCCAAGTATGTAATAGCATGCATGTGCACACACACACACACACACACACACACACACACACACACACACGCACACTTATACATGCTTACTCACTCTCTCTGAATAAATAAATGATAAATGTAACAAAGAATTACATGTAATTAGAAATTAACAGCCACTGGCGTGGTAGCTGTTTGAACCTCTATGGCGAGTGGTACCTCCCAGTCATTGCGCATGGGTTTCAAGTTCTGTCTCTTGGAAACTGTTAGGAGCTGGACTCAGTTGCCTCACTGGAGTGTGGTCAGGAAGTTGAACATGACACTACAGTCTAGTTCTAACAGACAGTGTTCCCAAACAGCATGTCTAACCTACAGCCACAGATCATGTGAGGCCAAGGCCACCTTCAAATGCAGGGATGCAGGGATGCAGGGATGCAGGGATGCAGGCCAACACAAAATCCTAAACTTTTAAAGTATGATGAAGGGACTTGGGAGATGGCTCAGTGGAAAGAGTGCTTCCTCGGCAACCCTGAGTACCAGAGTTAGGACCCCCTACACCAGTGTGAAGAGCTGAGCACGGCCGTGTGTTCCTGTAAGCCCAACACTGCAGGGTGAAGACAGGTGGATCCCAAGAGCTTGCCAGCCTAGCAGAATGGGTGAGTTTGGGGTTCAGTTAAGAGACCCTGTCTAGAGGCAGCGCCACCGGGAGCAATAGAGGAAGAGGCCAGAGGTCTTGCTCTGGCCTTCACATGTACTTCTCCAGCTGCACACATGTACACATCCATGTGCACACACAATCATGATGTTTCTGAAATTTTATTCTACCTCTATTGCACATTCTCAAATGTGAACTTGGTAGATGACAATGCCAGGACTGGATACTCCTGGACAGTGTGTGTGGTGTGTGTGTGTGTGTGTGTGTGAGTGTGTGTGTGTGTGTGTGTGTGTGTGTGTGTGTGTGTGTGGTGTGTGTGTGTGTGTGTGTGTGTGGTGTGTGTGTGTGTGTGTGTGTGTGTGTGTGTATTTGTGTGTGCATGTTGTGCATCCTTTGTAAGTGGGAAGGAAGACAGGAGGCAGCTGCTCAGGATTAGGTACCCCCTTAGGACAGTCAGAACCAGCCAACATGTCTTACATGTCATCTGGGGAGGCGACTTAGATTTTTCTCTAGCCATTTGACACTTGAAAGGACATTTGGTGATAATGGGCAGTTTCAGAGGTCTGTCTGTGAGCTGGGCTAAGGGTGAAGGTAAATGAGACTGGGACTCTTGTTTTGCGCTTTGGGGACCCTCCCCCTCCCCCGCCCCCACCCCCATACACACACTGGTATTGTTTCCCGAATTCCCTTCAGAGGCGTTTTTCTGCTTCATTCTTTCAAGTATCCAGTCCCTTTAACCGTAGCTCAGCTGTTCAGACACCTGACAACCACAAGACAGTTCTTAAAGCGCGTGAGCCATACTGAGCATGGGATATGTTGTGACCCCATGCTCTCTTTCTGTCAAAAAGTAGCACAAGATTCCTGGTGTTACGGCTTACTGAGGACACTCTGGAGAGCTGGGTTGAAACACTTGGGATGAACCTTCTTATCTTTCTTGGTTTCCTGTCCACTCTGCCTTCCCTATTAGATTTTCTCATATGCGTGTCTTTTTGTTTTGTTTGTGTCTCTCCGGGTTTGGCCAGGGTCACCAGCATGGCTATGGGATTGGAACTATGCATTGGAGCACAGTGGGTTCACCAGTGGGTACAACCGAATTCAATGGCTTTTTATAGTGTGATTATATCTATAGGATTTTCGTTATTTTTAATTGTGTGTGTATGTGTGCGTGCATGTGCATGTGCACGTGAGTGTAAGTGTCCCAGGAGGCAAAAGGATCCCCTGGATCTGGAGTTACAGGCAGTTAGGAACTGACATGGGTGCTGGCAACTGAACTCAGGTCCTCTGCAAGAGCAGTGTGTGTTCTTAACTGCTGAGCCATCTCCAGCTCCCTGTAGTATTTCTTTTTAATAACTGTGTCTCCAGTGATTGGCCTGATGACGCTAGTCACTCTAGCCCTTAGGAGGCAGAGGTAGGAGGTTCAGAAGTTCAAGGTCATCTTCGGCTTTATATGGGCTATGTGAGACTCTATCTCAAATGGTTTTCCTCCAGCTTTGCCTTTTCTTTCTTTCTTAGATTCCACATTTCTGAGCTATTTGGGAAGCATAAAGGCTATGCAGTGGCTTAGTCTCATGAGTAATAATAATAATAATATATAAGATGCTGTCAACTTTACCACCCATTCATTGCGGAAGTGAGTGATCAGCTACTCAAATACTTACATTCAGAGTTAGTCAGAGAGTGAGACAGACAGACAGACAGACAGACAGACGGCAGGTAGATAGATAGGTAGATTTTAGTGCCCAGAAGTTTTTTTTTTTATTAATAGTTCTGTGAATTGAGCTGACATGAGAGAAAACATTTATCTCCTTCAGTGAGTTTTATGCTCATAAAAATGTCCCACTGTTTGAAAGGAATATCTGATCCCAGAGAAATTGCCTCTAGAGTGTATCTCAGCGCTCTGTCCCTGCTGATGACACCACCCTCTGTCCCCAGTTGGGTTATAGGGCTCATTTTCCATGACTGGCTATTTCTGTTCAGGATTCTCTTGGTCACCTGACCCTGGAGTGGTCCCCAGGCCCCACAGGCTTCCCAGAAGGCATGGAACTGAAGGTGGACAGTCAGGAGGTTGAGATTCCTCAGCCACCAGCACCCTCATCTCATCACCTTCTCAGTTCACCTCTGTCCTGTCTACTCCAGGACTCTGGGACAGACGGAGGCTGGGAACCTGAGCAGGTTGCAGCTGGGATGCTTTTCTAGAGAAGTGTGCACATGGGTCCCTAGTGCCTGAGACAGCCCCTCACCCCCCACATCTCACCCCTGTTGACATTAGCTATCAGGCAGGGAACAATCTTAAGGTACACTTTGCAGTCAGCAAGGTTATCTTGTGTTAAACTTTTACCAGTGGAAATCAAGTAGTGTTTACCCCCAGCTCTGTGGCAAGTTCTGTACAAACAGGACCTGTGACACTCTTTAGCTCACGTGTGGACTTCCTGTCACACTTCTCTTGGCAATGTGTGCTGAAGGGAAAGCTGGAGTGTCAGTCAGCTTCCCATCCCTGTGATGCAATAACAGAGACGATCAACTTAGGAAGGGAGAAGGGCTTTCCTGTGTGTTATTCCTCACTTCTGTTATTGCTGTACAGAATATACGGAGGGAACACTCTCCGGAAGGAAGGGTTTGTCTGGCTCACTGTTGAAGGGTACGGTCCATCATGGAGGGGAAGGCATGGTGGCCGGGGTGTGAAGCAGCTGGTGCAGCGCCTCCGCCATCGGGAAGCATGGAGAGACGAACGCTGGCACTCAGGTCAATTTTTATTCAGTGTAGGACCCTGGTCCATTGGATAGTGCTGCCGTCTAGAAACTCCCGCACGTCACCAGTGACCTGAAGGGTCCTACTACCTCTTGGCAGCACCAGCCTGGGCCTTTCTAAGTTGTCCAGACCCTTGGAGAAACTAGGGCTCTTTACCTTAAAGGATTCTGTCGCCCTTCATTCCAGTGGCCTTGTCTAGGTTCCCCAAAGCAATTGTTTTGACCCCTGGCCTAGACAGCAGTGGCGAATGATTTCCCTACCACAGATGCTGGTGTCTGTGACTCTGCAGGTCTAGGATTTTCACCAGCTGTGTGGGGTGCCTCAGCAGCCCACCCCCAGAGAGGCGAGGACTGGGGACCAGGCCTAGCACTCAGAGATTGTAAAGCCCCTTTTTTCTCATCTGTATCCTCCAGCAACCGGCAACCTGGAAGAGTCCAGGTAGTGTGGGCCCAGTAGGTCCAGGGACTCCCGGTTGTGTTTGGACAGATAAAATCTCAGCCACGTGGGCCCTGCAGGTGGCCTAAGGCCTCTACCTCCGCAGATAAGAAACCAGCCAGAGCCACCTCAATTCAAGAGCAATTTAAGATATCATGCTAATTAAAGGGTCTGTAGGCACAAGACCCAAGTAGATTTAGATCCAGAGGTTAACGAGGATCAGATGGTGCGGGTAAGAATTCCCTGTAAACAGAACTTGACCCCACACCCTGCAGCTGAGCAGTTGGGAGGGATTTTTGTTGTTGTTGTTTAATTATTATTTTTTAAGGCATGGGATAACTTTTACCATCAGATATAGATACACGGTGTCTAACAGGGGAAGTGTGTGCGGTGAGCTAAAGACTTCTCATTCCCCTAAGGCCCCTATAATTTGCTAAAGAGGGTTGAATGACGCCTATGTTTCTTTAAAAAAAAAAAAAGTCCCCAAATGCATGGCTTTCATTTAATCAAATCACTGAGCAGCAAACACTAGCGAGACCACCCAGGCCCCGGCAGCAACTCTTCCTGCAGAAGCTGGTCTTCTGTCATGCTTTGAAGGCAGAGTTTCATCTTGTAATTAGGGGGTTCCTTTGTTTCTTTCATGTTGGATGCTACTCAGCCCAAGGTGTCATGGGGAAATCACCTTGTGGATCCTGACAGCCGCCAACACCCAAGGGCCTTAAAGGGAAGGGACCACAAGGAATCTGGGGCTAAGCACCTGCCCTGCCAAGGGGGCAGGGAATCGGAAAGGTGCCTGGACAGGTAACAGGTTGGGGTGTGTGTGTATGTGTGTGTGTGTGTGTGTGTGTATGTGTGTGTGTGTGTGTGTGTGTGTGTTGGGGGGGTGGGGAGTCACCAGCCGCCGTTCTTACTGAAGCTCTCCAAAGCCACTTCCAATTTTCAGCAACAAAGATTCTGCAAAAAAAGAGTCATGACTTTCTGCATCTTGAAGATCAACTTAGTGTCCCTTCCCCAGGCAGCCATTAGGGCTTGAGGCTGGCGCCAGTGGGAAGCACCAAGAGCCACCCGGTCCCTTAGGTACTGTGTGGAATTTCTCAATCTAAATTTGTTTAGTTTGGAGGAACATTTTTTTTCTTTTAGATTTTTGGTCCTGGTGGGGGGGGAAATCCCTGTGGTTTCTCTCCCATTCATCCTCTGTAATCGCCACTTTTGAGAAAGACTTTCGCCATTTTCCCATAAAACCAAAACACAAGAACTCAGAACAGACATGCCTTGTCTCTGGATCCCGATCCCACTCTCTCTGCCTGCTTGTCTCCACAAACCCTTTCTTCACATGGGGCTTCCGCTCTAGTTCTCGATGGAACTCCTCTTGCAGAATCTGGCTGGATGGCTACTTGGATGAATCGAAAGACAGAGTTGGAGGTGGCCTGAGTCCTGCCCATAAGGCTCCAGGAACGCCCTTTGCCTCACGGGGCTTCATAACAGTGTGTCAGGGAGAGTGGCCAGTCTCCTCTGAAGTAATCTTGGTGATCCTGTGTCCCTTTTCCCTGTGGGCACTTGTAACTCATCACCAATCACCTGGGTCAACTGTGCCATCCCACGATGCTAATGCTGAGGCCACCTTCCATGTGGCCTTCCTTCTTCAGCCAGTGTGCACTGAATTTTCCTCCCGTCTTCCTGTGACTGAGCCCTGTTCTTGGGCTGTCAGACAACTGAGACCACAGACTCCAAAACTTGGAATTTCTCCGGGGATCTCAGGCTGGCAGAAGGAAAAGCCTGGTGCCAGCAAGAGTGGGAACTTGTCTCCCAGGACGGGATTTCACACACTTCTGACCACCTGTCAGACCACCTCACAGAAGACTGGAAGCCAGAGAGTGAGGGGTCAGTGATGGGCAGGGCCACACCTTGGCCAGGCCTGCTTAGGTGTGCATCCTCTTGTTCTCTATTTAATCCTGAACCTCATGTCAGGACCCTGAAGACGGACTTGGCGGGGGGTGGGGGGGTGGGGGGGGTGGGGGGTGGGGGTGGTCACTTGACCTCTTTGTTCTCCCCACTGGCCACATTGAATAAATTCCCTTTCTCTGCTTTTATTACTACTTGTTTCTTTAACTGGGGAAGGGTAGCCCCATCTACCTTTTTAAGACTGCCAGGACCCAGGCTTTGACCCCAGCTACCCAGTAACATAACATTCTGCCTGCAGTTTCACTCACATACTGACGCCCACCTGCTGTGTATTGACATCCCTGCCCCTTTGTTCTTCCGCAGGGAGGTGTCAGAAGCCAGCACCCTGGGAGTCAAACTCCCTTGAGGGATTCCATTCCTGATGTGCTCTGAGTGTGGAGAAGTCACTTCCCCTGGCCACCAGAACTTCTGCCACACAGCAGCTCTCTCACACACACCCGTGCAGGTTGGAAGTGGAGTCTTCCATACGCAGTGTGCCCACACAAGTGACTTTCCCCTTTTCCTCTCCAGAGGAACAGGGGTATTTCCACAATTCCCCTGTGGGTGAGGGTAGGGCTTAGACAGACCGGGTCCCTGGCAAGCCCAGGATGTGTGATCCCTGCTGGGTTCTGGAATCCCAGAGAGACAGGAGAATAGAAGTGGACATGCCCCAGCTTCTTGCTTCCTAGCTCACAAAACGTAAGAAAAAAATCACCTGATACAGCCTAGGTGAAGGCTAAGAGGGGTTTGATGCTGTTATATGGCTGTAACCTGCATGCACAAAGAATCAGGCACACCCTCAGCAACACGATGGCCTGGGAAATGCAGACAAATGTGGGCAAAGCTGTCCTAGTGGTTAACAAAGTTCCTGTCATCCTAAAAGCCCCAGTCTCAAGCGTCCTGCCATGCCCTTCTAGGGTGAAGCCACCCGGGTCTCAAGCACATGCCTGTTTCTAGTAGCTAAAGAAACATCTGGCCAGTTTATTAAATTAGGCCAGAGGAAAGCCTACCAAGGCCCCATGTGACTCCAAGAGTGCTGAGTGTCTTCTGAAAAGAGGGTCAGCAGCATTTGCAGGTAAGGCCTCCATCTGGGCACGAAACTCCCAGGCCACAGAATTTGTCTGCTTTCTCTGAGAGAACTAACTAGCCATGCTTAGAGAACCAGAGTACAGAGTACAACCAAATTCAAGGATGAGTTCCAAGCAAGCGTAGAAAACTAGTGTGCATTGTGCAAGCAGGAGTCAGGGATCAGTATCCGGGCAAACACAGACAGTAAGTGTGCAGTGTGCAAGTAGAATTGGCAAAGACAGGCCACTAGTGTTTAGAATGTGACCAGGACTGAGGATCAATATCAGGACAAACCTAGAGAGCCAGTGTGCAGAGTACAACCAGGACCAAGGGTCAGTACCCAGGCAAACAGACAACCAGTGTGCAATGTGTAATCAGGACTGGGAGTCAAAGGAGGCAGAGCCAGAGCCACCCATGCTTGGCTGAGAAACCAGATACCAGCACTGGGCAGGAATTCACCCCAGGGAGGCTGTTGCTTCACCCTCTAGTCCCTTAGGCTCAGGCCTTCTGACAAACGCCAAGGCAAACAGGGTTTGGGGTGGGGCCAGGCTCATCAGCCAATGTCACCTTCCAGGTGTCAGTCTCCGGGCAGAACCCAGGGACTCTGTAGGGTTTTGCAGCCCTCTGTGTCCTCCTGGAAGAGGGTAGTTTTCCTGGAGGCCAGTGAGCATACTTTTTCAGGAGGGGCTTCGTCTCAGACCACCAGCGGTTCAAGAGGAAGTGGGCAGTTCCATGCCTTTCTGGGAAGTGAGGAGAGGTTTGGCTGCAAGTGAGCCCCAGTTGACAGTGTCACAGGGATTCTCTGAGGCACAGAGCTGAGACCTGTGACCTTTGGCTCCAGGCAGCCCACCCACAGCTCCTAAGGTCTGTAGGGGAGCTGAGGGAGAAGAACAAGGCTAAACCCAGTGGGAAATACACACAGGAACACATGGGCACTTGGTCATCTCACTGACTAGGCCCCACGCATCACCTCTGCTCTGCCCTGCTCTGTGTGTTGTCAGCGTTGAACACTGGACGTGACCACACCCCAACTCTCCATGCTGCAGCCACTGGGAAGGACACGCCTGTATTAGTGACTTTTCTTGTTGCAGTGACATAATATTGGACCAGAGCAACCCGAAGCGAGAGAGTGTCAGTCTGTCACACTGGGGACAGTATGGTGGAGTTCACGGTGGCAGAGCTGCTGATATGACAGTCAGACCAGGCGGTGGAAGGACCACTTTAGCTCATTCGGGGAAGCAGGATCTGGTTAAGCCCCTCTCCCCGTGACTTACTTCCTCTAGCTAAGCCCGGCCTCTTAAGGGTTCCATGATTTCCCAAACAGCACTCCCATCTGGGAACCAAGTGTTTATACGTGTGACCCTGTGGGGGACATTTTACCTCCCAAGTAACACTCAAGTAGACCAGCCCTCGGCCGAAGCAATTTCTCCTTCCCCAACAACTAAATACACCACTGCAGATGTTGGGGGAAACCAGAGAAGGGGGTGAACAGAGTCAGGGGTGAAGGGAGACTAGAGCTGGTCTGTCCCTAGATTAGGGGTGTCTGGTGGCCAGAGGTCCTGGAGTACCTTTATTTTCATAGGTGAAGCTCCTGCTTCAGCCCCAAGGTGAGAATGGACAGTTGGCCCATATATCACCTTGATTTCTCACCCTCCCACACCCTGGTCCCAAATCAGCAGTTCAGTGACTGCCCTGCTCCCAGGGCGTGACATTGTAAGAAGGCAAAAACTGTTGGCTGGTAGCAACCGTGTAGGAGGAGAGCCAGCCTAGAAGCACTGCCCCCTGCATCTGGCCTTACAAGTCCGTTCTCCTTTCAGTGTCCCTCTCAGTTTGCTGCTTTCTGGATAGACAAGAGAGGTTCAGTATACATGTGGGAGACAGGAGGTTGAGGCTGGCCTTGGAGCATTGTGGAACCTCCATGAGTAAGAATGAGTAACCAGCTCCGAGCTCCTCCTAGCTGGGCAGAGACACTGACCCAGTTCTGCATCAGCTGAAGGCGGAGCTGGCACCTGGTGCAGGCTGAAGAACCACCCTGATCTGCATACAATGGGCCACTGCAAGCCCAGAGACCCGGAAGTCCTCCCGGAGTTCACACCCTTGCTTCCCTGTCGGCATAGCTGTGCACTGGGAGGGGCCTCAGCCACCCACTCCTGTCCTGTCTCCAGGCTTCCAAACACGGCTGTTGACATCATGTCTCAAAGAAGGAACAAAACCAAGAAGTAGCTCGTGAGGTTGCCCCAGTCTCCTGAAGACAAAAGAGGGCTGGTCCTTCCTCAGAAACATTCCTGGAGGAGCAAAGGCTCGTGAAACCCACACCTAACAGAACTCAAGAGAAGGCAAAGACTCTGGAGGCCCAGCCTGGGGTTACATGAGAAGTCCACAAGTGCTAGCTAGACGGGACTCTTCAGTGGAGCTGCCTGCTAGCTGTGCAGGGAGCCCTGGTGTTGTTTCTTGAGTGAACGGTCGTTCGTACTGGGAACTGGCTACACTATGAAGCAGCTATCACACCAGTAACCTCACCAGTTCACCAAACTAGACTAGGGGAGAATGTTTCTTTGGTCTGTCGTCAGTGACCTCTCTGGAGCGAATCCAAGTTTGTTCCTGTATCCCCAGGAGAAGTCTCCTGAAAGTTTACTCTAGGTTCTTTACTTGCTGGATGAAGCCAGAGCCCCAGGTCTAGGGGAAGTCACTCTGAGATAGATGCCTGCAACACTAAATCCCAGGGGGCTCCGACAACACAAATGTAATGAAGCTACTGCTGTTGAAGTCATTCATCCAGGGAGGAATTTTCCATGTCTTTCTAAGACAGCATAAGGTGCAGTCTGATGACCTCAGGTGGTGTCTGATTAACTGATGGAAGACAGATTTGGATAAAAATGAGTGCAGTCCTGAATTCTAAGTTGAACTCTGCCTTGAACAGTACTCAGAATAGGGCATTGGGATTTATCAATAAGAAGGAAAATAACCCCAGCTTTCTCATGGGCATCAGCGGTTTGTCTACAGATCCCACAAACCCTGCTGTTCTCCTACAACCATCCTGGGACAGTTCTGCAGACCAGGAGGCTGTTGCAAGGTATAGGATATTGCCCATGGGGAGCTGTCCTGGTCCTCCATTGAGCAGTGGAGGCACCTTTGGGCTGTCCACCTGTATCCTGATGTGAAATCAGAGCAGGGCTGGGTGGTGGAACTTTCTGGCTTTGGTACGGACTCTCTCTTCCTCCAGGTGCACTTTGTGAAGGAAACGGATCATTAGCTTGGTAACCAAAACCACTGCATACAGGCTGACAATCTCCACACCTCCATGCCAGCTGGAGCATCTTACACAGCCAATGGCATAAGGTGCCAACCGCAGGCCAACTAGCCAAGGTGATGGGCACATAGGGATAGCATAGAAACAAGCCTGAAGTATTGAAAGGTCTTTAGGGACATGGAGAGTGGAGAGTGGGGAGAGATAGGACTGGACTGGCCTAGAAGTACAACTGTGGGGAGATTGGGAAGCCAAGGCTAGGCGCGTTGGGGACATGCTGGGAACAATGGGGTCCTCAGGCAGAGCAGAGAAACTGCTTGGGATGGAGAAGCAGGCTCCACAGGAAGAATTAAGCCAGCCTCTGAGTATGTCTGAGAGTCAGGAGAGTGCAGACTGCATGTGGAGAAGATCCCTCAAGTGTCAGGTGAGTCAGGGAGATGCTACTTAGAGAACCCCATGTCCTGGTTAGCTTTAGTTATCAACTTGACAGAGCCTAGAGTCATCCGAGAGCAAAACCTCCATTGAGGAATTCCCTAGATCAGATTGGCCTGTGGGAACATCCGTGGGGGATTATCTTGATTCATTAATGGATACAGGAGGTCCCAGCTCACTATAGGAAGTTCCATTCTGAATAGGTAGGTGGTCATGGGCTGTATAATGAAATGAGTGAGCAATCCAAAGAGCGTAGAAGCAAGCAGTACTCCTCCACGGTTCCTGCCTGTAGGTTCTTGCCCCAAGTTTCTGCCCTGATATCTGTCAAGGGTGAACTGTGACCTGGAAGTATAAGATGAAACAAACCCTTTCCTCTAAGTTGCTTTTTTGTCAGGGTGTTTCAAGACAGCAACAGAAGGAAACCAGAACCCCCATATATGGGTTAAGGAAAGGTTCCACCCTGACTATGGCATGCCCTCGGAGAGGTCTTGACTTGGGGGGTGGTGGTCAGAACTGTGGTAAGGGATATGGGAGGAATGTTCACAATTGTCATTGTTGAGGGTGGAGGAGATGAGAAGTCTGACTTTGAAGCACACATGTGCTTGTGTGGAGGCCAGAGGTTGATGTCATGGGTGTCATGGGTCTGCTTCTATCTCTTCACCTTACTGCTACTTAAAGAAAAGATTTTATTTTAATGTGTGTGCTAGATGTTTACAGGTGCCATCAGAGACCAGAAGAGGACATTCGATTGCCAGAACTTGGAGTTACAGATGGTTGTAAGTCATCTGACATGGGTGCTGGGAACTGAACTGCGATTCCCTGAAAGTACAATGCTCTTAACCACGGAGCCATCTCCCCAGCCTTATTTTTCAAGATGGTCTTTACTGAACCTGAGTCTCACCAATTCCGCCAGACCGGCAGTCCAGAGGCCTCCCCTCCTGGACACCCTGGGCCTCTCTTTAACATCAGCAAACAAGAACCCAGAATCGTTAGGTCCATGCTGAGCAGAGGGAAGGTTACAGGTGATCCATCTCCCTCAAGGGAGATTAACTGATTAACCGACCCCGCGTCAAAGCAGAGGAGATGAAGATGGGACGAAGCCAGACTCTGTGCAGAACTTCCTACAGTTCCCCAGATCATAGAGTTTCAGAAAGAGGGACAGAAAAGACATTCTCTTTAGAGGAGAAGGGTGTGTGGTCCAGAGTAAGGCCTGGCTACGTGGGGAAAGAGAGTGTTTTGTTATTATAGACCATTCAGTGTCACTCCAGGAAACTCAAATCTATTTCCTAAGCTTGGTGCCATTAACCAAGAGGTGTATTTAACCTCTCTGTCTCTGGCCATCTCTCTTTCTCTGTCTCTCTTTCTGTCTCTGTCTTTCTTTCTGTCTCTGTCCTCTCTCCTCCCTTTCTTCTTCCCTCTTTTAACCACTCAGTGAAAAGTCCAAAGGCATCTTTGTTCACTGGCTGCTGGACAAACCTCCTTTGTCTCAGATCCTGCACTGTCCCCAGCCCACATGTGTATATTTTTCCTGGTGCCTCCAGGAGGTAGATGCTCTCATCACACAGAGGATGCCTTGCCTGTCCACCATCACTGGGCCATGGAACCTGAGCCACAGTTGAGTAGGCAGACCCAAAGTGCCATTTCCCAACCAGCATACCTGTTTCTCTATGTTCCATTCTGGGTGTCACAGTTTTCAAATGAGAATGCAGCTGAGGCGGGGTTTTATTCCAGGGATACACATGATGTTCACAGCTCCTTGGACTGGAGTGTAGATGATGTCTGGAGGACTCTGAGCTTTTTATGGGTTGTTTTGGGGGCCAGACACGGAGCCCCACCTCCAGGAACTTTTGTGGTTCTTCAAGCCTCACACAGAACTTTGGGCCCTCACCCCAGCTAAGCCTTGATGACATCAGAGGTTTCTTTTGGCTTCTATGGCTCTGGGCTTCTGAGTGTGTTCTGCTGAGGGGATCTAGTCAGAACCGTTGCCTGGGCTGGGGAGACGGCTCAGGGAATAGAACACTTACTGCTCAAGCATGCAGACCTGAGTTCAATCCTTAGAACCCACATCAAAAGACCCGAGCTCTGGGGTGTGTGTGTGTGGTTGTGTGTGTGTGTGTGTGTGTGTGTGTGTGTGTGTGTGTGTGTGTGTGTGATCCCAGCTCTGGGGAGGCAGCGACAGGCAGACCCCTGGGGCTCGCTCCTGGGCCTACCAACCTTGCCTACTTGACAAGCTCCAGGTGAGTGAGAGACCCTGTCTCAAAAAACCAAAACTGCCTAACATGGTAAAGTGTCTGAAGAATGAGGTCCAAGGTTGTCCTCTGGTCTCTGTGTGCATGTGCACAATCACAGACACAGCAACATGCACATACCACACACACACAGACACATACCACATGTGCACATGGACACACACACATTCACATACACAAACACATCACACACACACCACACACAAACACACACACCACACATGTATGCTCACACACACACACCACACATGTATGCTCACACACACACACACACCATATACACAGACACACAGACACATACCACAGACACACAGACACACATAGACACAAGACACACACACACTTAGACACACACAAACATACTGTACACACAAACACACATACCATACACACACAGACATGCACACACCACATATACAGACACTCCACACACACAGACATACACACCACACAGATACACAGGTACACACAGATACACACAAACACATATACACCACAGATACACACACACACCACAGACACACACACCATCACTACACACTGTCACTTGTCCCCAGGGCTGCAAGAATCCTTCCCATGTGCAGCATTACCATTTTCTTTACCCTATCAGCAGCAGAGGAGGTAGGAGGCAGAGAGCTTCGGAGAGGAAGGGGCCATCAAGGTCTGGTCTGAAAACCTCTCTCTGTAGCTGACTGGAGACCGCCAAGCGACTTTCCCTCAGGTCAGCAGCCAGCCCGAGTATCCACCCACCCACCAGCCACATGCTTCCTGCCCAAATGCCAAGGTTTTCATTTGACCATGACATAATGAGCTCCATAAAGTTATAAAACATCTAAATACCACCTTATTTACAGTAATTTCTACTTTCTGATGCCATCTCCAAACTTCCCCTTCACAGTGCCGACCTCACACCAATCACAGCAAGAAGCCACCATGACAATCACTTACCACAAAGAAACCAAGGAAGACTCAGGGCTGACTCATCACTACCCTGGCACTGCCAGCCTCTTATCCTGTAGGTGACAGGGAGGCGGGAGGGGGAATTCTCACTTCCTGTCCCTAAAATTGGGAACATAAAAAAGATCTCTGCGGATGGGAGCGGTAACTCAGGTTGTAAAATGCTGCTCTGCAAACATGAGGACCTCAGTTAGATCCCCAGAACCCAACGTAAAAAAGCCAGACCTAGCTGTGCACATCTGTAACATCTGTGAAGGTGAAGACAGACAGGTCCCCGGAGTTCATTGCCCAGCCATAGCCAAATTGGTGGGCTCCTGGTTGAACAGCCAAGATGAAGAGTGATAGATGAACTCAGTGACAACCTCTGGCCTCCAACACACACACACACACACACACACACACACACACACACACACACACACACACACACCTCTGAGCAAGCAGAGGCACGTCCACACAGGTGGGAAGCTGGCATTGAGTCTCGGGCTCCTGAGTGTCCTTGAACCTGCACCTTGACCTAGGCCAGGGAGAGTCCCATTTGCAGATGACACTTGCAGCTCCATCCATGAGGACAATCTCATGGTAGCCCTGGCTCTTCCTAAGGACATCTGCTATCGGCTAAACTGTGTCCCCTGACAACATCCAATTCATTGGTTGAAGTCCTGAGCCCTAAGACACCTCAGAATGACGTTATTATATTTGTAAATAGGGATTTTACTAGGTCATTACGGTTAACAAAGATCGTATAGTTAATGACCTACATAGTGCTCATCCTATAGTATTCTTGTATGTGTGTGTGCACATATGTGTATATGTGTGTGGAGGCCAGACAGAGGTCAACATGGAGTGTCTTCCTCAATCTCTTTTCCCCTTATTTTTTGAGACAGTCCCTTTCACTGAACATGGAGCTCATTGATTCAGCTAGGCCAGTTGGCCAGAGAGCCCCAGGAGTCCTCCAGTCTCTGCCTCCCCAGTGCTGGGATTTTAGGTACATGCTGCCATGTGCAGCTTTTTATGTGGGTGCTGGGGATGGAACTCAGCCCCTCACGCTTGTGTGGCAAGTGCTTTACTGAGTGAACCATCTCCCAGGCCTGCGGAACTAGTGTTCTTGCAAGAGGACAGAGCACGGGTGACTGTGCACTTCACAGCCTCCTGGAGATAAAGGCCACGTGAGGATACAGTGGGAGACGTCGCCTCTGAGCCAAGGGGCACAGACCTCAGGGGAACAAAACCTTCTGACGCCTGGATTGGAGACCGTCAGCCTTCAGAGCTAAGAGGAACAAATTTCTGTCGTTTAATCAAACCAGACTGCAGTGTTTTGTCATAGCAGCCCTAGCTAACGAAAACACCGTCTGTTCCGGTTTCCTTTCTGTTTCTGCGATAAAATACTCTGACTAAAAACAGTTTAATGACAGCTGGAGGGATGGCTCAGTGGTTAAAAGCACTGGCTGTTCTTCCAGAGGATCTGGGTTCAATTCCCAGCACCCCCATGGCAGCCCACACTTGTCTGTAACTCCACTTTCAGGAGATCTGACTCCCTCACACAGACACATGTATAAAACACCAATGCACATTAAAAAAAATAAACAAATTAAAAAAAAAGTTGTGGGGTGGTGGCACACGCCTTTAATCCCAGCACTTGAGAGGCAGAGAGAGGCAGGCGGATCTCAGTGAGGTCAAGGCCAGCTTGGTCTACAAAGCAGGTTCCAGGACAGCCAGGACTACACAGAGAAACCCTGTCTCAAAAAACCAAAATAAATAAATAAAATAAAATAATAGAAACAGTTTAATGGAGGACAAGGGTTATTTCAGCTTACAGTTTTGGGTTCCAGTCCCTCGTGGCAGGGAAGTTGAGGCCGGGCCTGGATCACATCACATCCACAGTGAAGAGCAGAGGGAACCGAATGCAAGCATTGCTCAGTTACTTGTGCTCAGTTTGATTTCTCTACTGTTCCATCGTAGTTCAGGGCCAACAGTGGGCTGGGTTTTCCCACATCAATTAACTTAATTAAGACAATCCCCACAGATACACTCACGGGCCAGTGTAGACTCCTCACTGAGATTCTCTTCCCAGATAACTCTAGGTCGTGTCACACTGACAGTTAAAGCTGACCATCATACCTCCCATGTAATTTCTTCTTATGTGATAGGGTCTTAAGATGAGCTGTTAATAAGTTTCTACCTGGAAATGTCATTAGTCCTATCCTGGGAATAAGTTCTCCGTAGCTAGAGAACTGTATTTGATTGATTGTTCTGTTTTATTTATTTATTTATTTATTTATTTGTTTGTTTGTTTGTTTGTTTGTTTGTTTGAGGCAAGGTCTCTCATTGAACCTGGAAATCACTGATTTGGCTAGTCTGTTTGGCCAGTGAACCCTAGGGATCCTGTAACTGACCTCACACCAGCTATTTAGCTGAAGATGACCATGCACACTTGGTCCTCTTGAATCTATCTCCTGAGTACCATGGAAGCAAAGAGTAGCCATCATTGGATAACCACACCTACCTGCACCTTGATCCTGGATTCTGTAGCATCTGAAACTGTGATAAGGAACTTCTGTTTTTTATAAATGAGCCAATCTCAGGCATTGTGTTACAATAATGAAGACTAAGGTGCACACACACACACACACACACGCGCGCGCGCGCGCGCGCGCGAGAGAGAGAGAGAGAGAGAGAGAGAGAGAGAGAGAGAGAGAGAGAGAGGGAGAGAGGGGGAGAGTTCTTTTTCTTTTCAATTTCTCTTTTTCTCAATTTGTTATCACTTCAGTAATATTTCTTTATTCATTTGTGAGATACAAGGGCTACACATGAGCTGGTATGCAGAGGGATGACATGGTCAATGTTGCTATCTTTCAATATTTGTTAAGTGATTGCACACATTAGTAAAGGCCACGTGCTGTTTTTTTCCTTGAATTAAAAACTGTGTATTTAGCCAGGCAGTGGTGGCTCATGCCTTTAATCCCAGCACTTGGAAGGCAGAGGCAGGAGGATCTCTCTGAGTTCGAGGCCAGCCTGGTCTATAGAGTGAGTTCCAGGACAGCCATAGCTACATAGACAATCTCTGTCTCAAAAAACAAAACAAACAAACCAAAACCCCAAAAGACTGTGTATGTATACTGAAGTTCCTAGCCATTAGTCAGCATTTAGCTATTGATAAATGAAGTATGTTATATCTGATGAATGACGGATAAAGTCATACATTATAAAAATTAAATTTGACAAAATCAGAACAAAGTTCACTGGCCAGGTAGTGTCTTTGGAATCTTCTCAATTATTTATCAACCCCTTAACCTGTAATTAAACCTGCTTTACCAGCCCCCAATTTAAAAATTACTCTATTTCTTTTTTCTTTTACTAGTGTGACTATAAAAAGATTGCTCCACTCTACAGATTGGCAATCCAGAATAAATCATGGAGATTTTAAGACTTTTTTGTATAAGCTAAGAACTTGAACTTTTATCTGTTTACAAGATTATGTTCATGAGAAAAATGGGCTCCAAGACCCCAAACAGAACTGACCCATTGCTTTCTGAATATATGACTCATTTCATAATTTAGACACTGAATTTTGCTTTTCCTAAGCCTCACATTTCAAAACAGATTGTGAGAATCAAACTTTGGTTGGGTTTCCTAAGGAGTCTGAGTCAAAGAGCTTTCCCTCCTCTCAGTTACTGCCATGTCCTCATCCCTCCCCAATCCACCCATCTTCCCCCCATTCTCAATCCCATCCCCCCATTCCTCATCTCATCCTCCCCCCATTCCCTATCCCATCCCCCCATTCTCCATCCCTTCCTCCCCATTCACCATCCAATCCCCCCATTCGCTGTCCCTTCCCTCCTATTCCCCATCCCTCTCCCCCATTCCCCATCCCTCCTCCCCATTCCCCAGCCCATCCTCCCACAATTCACTATCCCTTCCCTTTCATTCCCTATCCCATCCCCCCATTTCCCATCCCTTCCCTTCCATCCCTCCATTCCCCATCCCTTCCCCCCATTCCCCATCCTCCCCCCCATTCCCCATCCCATCCTCCCCCATTCACTATCCCTTCCCCCCATTCCCCATCCCTCCCCGACATTCCCCAACCCATCCCCCCATTCCCACCCTCTCCCACCCCACCTCCAGCAGCACAGCTCATCTTTTGCACTTATTGAATACAAATTTAATTATTGTCACACACAGTGAGTCTTAGCTTTTATCAAGTTTCATTCCTGGAAGCTTCATGACATAGTGAGTTGCTTTAAAATAGATTGTAGCCTACCTTAGGAGCAACACAAATTTAGTTTTGTTCTTGCTTTAACATAAAACAGTGTGTGTGTGTGTGTGTGTGTGTGTGTGTGTGTGTGTGTGTGTGTGTAAGCAATACAGCCTCTCTGTGTTCCTGTCTCTTTTCCAGCAGTTCTACACATCGGCATCTGCGTCAGTTTTCCCAGTGGACACTCCAAGTCTCTAAACTTCATTCTATGACCCAATAGAACCCCAAGTGTAGAGATGCCCTCCATCCATCTTCAGCTTCTTCCCAGCCCTAACCCTCGTGCTTAGTAAACCAGTAACTTGTAGTTAAAAGAGCTGTCTTTCCCTGCCTTGGAGCCTTTGTTCATTACTTGCTCTGTACTTACCCATCCCTCCACTCAGGCAAACCCCACTTCCCTTTCTAGGCCCTGCCCAAGTGTCTCCCCTCTCATAACCCACACTCTGCCCTTTCAGGCAAGGGGGTTTGCCTGTCCCCTGGAGCACAATGCCATCCTGTGTGGCACCGGTTATGGTACTCATGGTGGTCAACAGGACCTATCTGCCACTATGCTTCCAGAGAGTGACCAAGACCAAGTTTGCAGAAATCCTAGCTGGTCCCGGGCCCCATATCTCATGTGGTTCTTACTGGGTCCTTAGGACGGTCTTGCAGGACAGGCATTAGCAATTCCATTTTAACAGCTGAGCATACTGGAGTCAAGTACCTTAAGCAGTTCAGCTAATGTGTGATGGAGCCACAAGAGAGAGGCAGATGAGACACAGGAAAGACAGGAAACTAGAAACCAGGAGGTCATTACCAACGCACTCCATCTCTCTAGACTTCATTTTGTCTGGTTATGAGGAAGACTCAAAATAGCTACCTCTTGAATAAAGTGTGCAAAATCCCTGCAGCACACTTCCAAAAGCTTCGTCTACTCTGTGACGGTCCCTTTCCCGTGATTCCCATGATGCTTTCCTTACCCATTCTGGTTCTCAATGTGTTTTTGCTTTTGTATTTTTTTTTTTTTTTTTTTTTTTTTGGTTTTTCGAGACAGGGTTTCTCTGTGTAGCTTTGTGCCTTTCCTGGAACTCGCTTTGGAGACCAGGCTGGCCTCGAACTCACAGAGATCCGCCTGCCTCTGCCTCCCGAGTGCTGGGAGCTTTTGTATTTTTGAGGCAGGGCATTATCTAAGGCTGACCTCTGCCCTTAAAGTAGTTATGCAGCCAAGGATGGCCTTGAACTCCTGATCCTCCTGTCTCCACCTTTTGAGTACTAAGGTTGTAGGCATATGCTACCACACTGGGAACTGACCCTGGTACTCCAGGTTCATGCTAGGTGAGTACCCTACCAATGGAGCCTCAGCCCCTTGGTACATATTTATTGACAGAGTCACTTCTTTTAACAACTGAAGTATCTGTGAGCTGTGCATGAATGAGTGTCTCCTTGCTTTTATTGCTATGATAATATCCCCATTCCCAATCTTAGCAAAGAGATCAGGCTAGGATCTACCGAGAAGAAAACCATTGCCCAGCCCCGTATGATCTTCAGCAATTATGACATACATTTGTAAATGAATATTGCTCACTGTGCTCCAGAGAACTCTTCTCAGTACTTGTAACCTGTGCTGGGTAGTGCTAAATAATACTAACTGCTAATGTGCAAGGTCAGTGTGCTTCTCCCTCTGGGAAGACCACAGAGGTTTGTAATCATGGCTGTGCCTGCCCTCTGGAGGGCTCACTTAGATGGTCTGAGAACCTCTGATAGGGATGATATCAGTCTTTCCTGCCCAGACTGAGCCACCTAGGGAGACAATACTGGTCTCCGGCCAAGGCATTTGTTTTTATGGCATGAAAATGGTAACCGTCTGGTTTCTGGCTTCACTTCCTGCCTCTGACTATCAGTATAATGGATTTGGTGTCTTTGATGGTGGGGGGAAGGGAACGTTCTGCAGCTTGCTGGGATACCATGTCCTTCTTTCCTTAACTCCTAGAAAGCAGTTCTTCCATTTTTCTCCTTGCAATATGACCTTGACCTTCAGCCATCCCACTTTGTCCTTCAGAATACTCCAGGTCCACCAGGCTCCTCTAGCCCAAGCGATGTTAGCGTCCCTACGACTGACTTCTGTAGGTCAGAACTTGCCCTCATCTGTAACTCCCTCCTGTGCACGCATGAACACCCTTTTATCTACCAGATGAAACCACCGACTCTTGGCGGGTTTTAATTGTCGTTTTAACAGCTTGGCTTGTGTTTGTTGGGGGCTTGCTAACTCTCTGTAGTTACCTTTCTCCCACAATTGAGTGTATATAAAACCAAAGTGCTTTTTGAATGGGGTGATCTGCAGAAACAGACAACTGCAATGTTTTGTGCATGAAGGCAATGCCTCCTAGAGACAGATTTTACAGATACCCGTTCTTGCTCTGTCCAATTACCAGTGATCAAGACAGAAGCTGGAGCCAAACCAATCCAGTCAATGACAGGAGCCCCATCCAGCTTATTCAGTACCCTTTCCTACTCCCCCTAACTGAACTCTTGTAGATAATCATGGGTCCGATTGATTTACCTGTCCATTTTGCATCCACTAACAGACACCTCTCTGGATGGCAGTGGATGATCTGTCTACTTTAACCAGCCCGTTCATTGACTCTGCTCTTGGACAAGTGTCTACTCTGGAGAAGTTAAAAGAAGCTCATGCCTTCTCCCAAGCTCTTCCCTAGTCTCTGAGGAAACAAGAGGAGGTCTAGTCTCAAGCCTCGCCTTTCTCTGCCCTCATGCATGGGGTCTGCTCCTTTGGCCCAGGATGCCTGTGCACCACCAATGCACCACCAATACCTCCAGACACAGAGGATCGAGGCCAAGCCCTTCTTTATGTTTTACTTTACGACAGGGATGTTGCTAAGATGTTAAAGCTGCTCTTGAACTCACTTTGCAGCCCAGTCAGCCCTTGAACTTGCAATCTTCCTGTCCTAGTCTCCTGAGTAGCTGGGATGACAGGCCTTCATCATCATTCTTTAGGGATAGTTTTTTTTTTTTTTATGCAGGGTAGCAAGCCAGTGTTCTTAAGTCACATTGTGCATGCATTTCACGACTAAAGAGATAACACAGTGACAAACCCCGATAGCTTGTCTCTTAGAAAGGACAGACCCCAAGAACCACTGTTTAATGTGAAGTCTACTGGCTCCTGTCTTTCCTTTTCAAAGATTTTTGTAGCTAGTCATGCATTAAAAATACCACCAAGGTCTTAATCTATACATGAGTTAGGACCCAGACTGAGCAGTGGCTTCAGGGAACATCATTATGCTTGGTGAAAGGTGCAGATAGTATCTGAAGTGGAGGTCCAGTGGGCTTCACCATCTGAGTGTGCAGAAGATCAGTCTATGATAGCTGCACAATGACAGCGTCATCTAACAAAGCATTGGTCAGAACATCCCTGGGTCAGAGGGTCTACAGGCAGGCCATCAGAGCTGACTCATGAGAGGCTATAGGGGGTCAGGGCTAGAAGCAGTTGTACATTGAGTGACAGAGTCACACGGAGTGGGGGACGGGGCCACCGTTTACATTTTCAGAGGGGTCTGAGTGCCTGGGTAAGCTCACCAAGAAGTAGAGTGGGAGGGCAGAACAATGGAGGGCTGTTTGTGAGTCCCAGAGACATCGCTCAGGGCCCACAGAAATTCTTGGAATGTGGTATACTCCTCTAGGAGTAGTGGGGACTGGAGCCTGTGGCATCTGCGTTGTTACATTAATGTGACTTGTTAGTATCCATGAATTCAGGAGCTGGGAAATCTAGTTCATATGAGCAATGTAAGCAGGGGTGTAGGTGGTTCAGGTACAGATGTAGAAAGTTCTGAACCCCAGGACGCTTCTGGAAACGAGGTGTATTCATAGCCATCCCGTGAGAAATAAGCACATACATGAATGTCCATATTATGCTTTCAACGTGAGCTGTCTCCTGTTTGAGTGTTCAATCCCCAGCTGGTGGTACTTGTTCAGAAGGCTGTGGATCTTTCAGAAGACAGGGCTACGCTAGAGGAAGTATGTTATTGGAGGGTGGGCCTTCAGGGTTTCAGCCTAGCCCTGGTCCTAGTGGGAACTCTTGACCTCCTGGTTCACCAGGATATGAGGAGTCCCTTCATTCCGGTTGCCTGAATTGCTGTACTTACCCTCGCCATCATGGACTGTAGCCTCTAAATGAACCAAAACAATTCTTCCCTTGTTTCTGTCAGGCACTTAGTTACAGATACACAAAAGCCACAAATACACATAGATGGGCGTATTTCTCTCAGAAATATCTCCGAGGGTTTAGTTCCAGGCTAGGGGAAAAATTACAGGAGCCTAGAGTATAGAAACCTGTGGTGATATTGTGTTCCCCAATATAGTGCACCCTAATAAACTTACCTGGGGGTCGGAGAACAGAACAGCCACTAGATATAGAGGCCAGAAAATGGTGGCACTCACACCTTTAATCCTAACATTCCAGAGGCAGAGATCCATCTGGATCTCTGTGAGTTCAAAGCCACACTGGAAACAACCAGGCATGGTGACACATGCCTTTAATCCCAGAAAGTGATGACAGGAAGCAGAAAGGTATATAAGGTGTGAGGACCAGGAACTAGAGCTGGTTAAGCTTTTAGGCTTTTGAGCAGCAGTTCAGGTGGGTTCCATTCGGATGAGGACTCAGAGGCTTCCAGTCTGAGGAAACAGGATCAGCTGAGGAATTGGTGAGGTGAGGTGGCTGTGGCTTGTTCTGCTTCTCTGATCTTCCAGCATTCACCCCAATACCTGGCTTCCAGGTTTGTTTTTATTAATAAGACCTTCTAACAATTCGTGCTACAGAAACCAGGGAGTGGACTTGGAGACATAAATACAAATGGGGATACCTAGGAGCCGTGAAGGATCCTGGGAAATCTGGGCTGTTCAGAGGTGGAAGACTCGGATCAGAGCAAGCAGTTCCCTGAGAAGCCTCGTGTGTTCACTGATACTCAGTGCAGACACAGTTCAAAGGCAAGTGGGCCGAGTCTCTGGGAGCTCATGCTTAATACCTTGCTTGAGGCTGTCCCCCAGACTCCCAAGCAGACACTGAGCTGCCCCCCAGCGTGGCCTTGACAGGAGCCGCTGTGGCTCTGGGCTTGCATTGGTTTCAGGCAGAGCGCCAGTGTGCAGGGCATAGTCCACACAGCTGCCTTGTCTTTTGTCAACAGTGTCCACTTGTCCTTCTAATCAAGAGATTCCAGCAGCAATGGTTACCGTGGGGGTGCTGGACACCCTGAAAGGGATAGGGGTCAGGCCAGTATGTGGAGGCCAGAGGGGAGGCGGCCAGAACTTCCTGGTCCTGCAGTCTACCTTTGCTGACCCCAATCTTTATCAGCATCTCCTTCCAACAGGAGGATAGCCTACTTAAAATAAAGGAGATGAAGCCTTGTGTGGGGCACACACCTGTCATGCCAGCACTCAGGAGGCCAAAGCTGGAGGAAAGACAGTTTGAGGCCAGCTTGGGTGGTATTAGCCAGGCTCTGTCATAAACAGACAAAAGGAAGAGAGCTGGGGTTGGAAGAGAGAGCCTTTCATCCTCTGAGAGGGGGCCAGGTAACTTCCTGAAAGGCTAACCAGCCATGTGTCCTGTTCCTTCCTGGCCATCTGGCTTCGAGACCTAAAGGCCACCCCAGTCAAAAACCATGTTTCGAGTACTCTAAGAGCAGGATTGGCTATCCTGCCAACATTTCCCATATGCCTTCTTAGCTCCTTTTGTAATGTTTAAAGATTAGAAGCCTCAGGGGATTGGCTGAGGGCTGTTGTAGAGAAAGGGGAGTCTGATGATTGACTTTCAGAAAGGACCAGGCTGAGGGGGACGTTTCCTGGTAGCAGTGCATGCTGGGAACCAACCAGTCTTTATTCACTGTACCTGGCTATCAGTCGGGAGAAGCAGGGAGGGCAGACACACCAGTGCATCTCAGTGACATTATATGAATGTGGCTGGGCCCCAGGGTACACCAAACTGAGGACGGCCAGCAGCTTCTCTCTCTCTCTCTCTCTCTCTCTCTCCTCTCTCTCTCTCTCTCTCTCTCTCTCTCTCTCTCTCTCTCTCTTTTCCCCTGCTTCAACACTTAGTCTATTCAGAAATAAATGGTGTGTTTTATAGTTTCCTGTCACAGCGGGGCTGGTGGCAGAGGGCTGAGGTCCTGGCTCTTCAGGGGGCCGAGGCAGAGAGCTCACAAGCCTCAGGCCTGCCTGAGCTACAGAGTGAGCTCGAAATAATGCTGGACACCTTAGTGAAAGCCTGTCTCAAGACAAAGAGTGAAAATGGAGGTGAGGATGGGGCTCCGTGGTTGAGTGCTTACCTCCGATGTGAGGCCCTGAGTGCAATCCCCGGTATATGGAATACAAATGATCAGCTTCCCTATCACCTGTTTCCCATTAGTCAGTTCTTACATGTCAGATAAGTTTCATTTCTATCCCGTGACTACATTCCTTTATCCTTCACTTCTTTATCTTCCCTAAAGATTACATCCTTTGTCAACAAATGAAGTTTCATTTGAATGGGTCACAGTTTTTGGAGTGCTTTTTTTTTTGTTCTTAGATTGAGTTTACTTGACAAATTGAAATAGTCTAAATTTTTTTCAAGACTTATTTAAATTTGTGTATGTGTGTGGAGGTTGTGCACAGATGTGCAAGTGGCCTTGGAGACCAGAAGAGGGTGTTGGATCTCTCTAGAACTGGAGTTAGAGATGTTTGTAAGTCCTGGAACCAAACTCCAGTCTTCTGGAAGAGTAGCAAGCGCTCTTAACCTCTGAGTCATCTCTCTGGCCCCTAGTTTAAATTTTTATTGGGTAGTATTTCCTTTAGAGATAGCCCATAGATGAATTTTCCAGAAAAACATAAGTTGAGAAGCAGATAATCTAGTAAGTCAACAGCTGTAGATTATGGAAACGAGTAGCCCAGTAGTGTTCAGGGACTGGAGAGGCCACATGGGCATGTAGGTACCTTCAAACCTTCCATGAAAGATCAATCACCATGCTAAAATACAAACAAACGCTGTGGGACTCAGTACAATTGATAAAGCTTTTCAACTGAACTTATAAGCCAGTGTAATGTTATTGCCAAGCTGATGAACTTCCAGCGACAGGAGCAGCTGCAGTCCTTCTAATACATGAGTCCAGAGGAAAAGCTTCTTCAAGAAACAAACCTAATGATGCATTGGAATACAGCTGTGTGACGCCGAATGACGGTGACACCCTCTGACCAGTGTGCTGTTAGGGGAGCCTGTTACTGCGTGAGCCACCCAGATGGTGCAGGTTCATCAGCCTGGCACAGTCAGTCAAGACATGAGATTGCTGCTGGTGTCACGCCGCATTCCATTGTTAACAAACCTTGTTCTGTGTAAGTCAGAGCACTGCTAAGATAGAAACGAGAAGCTATGTGTGGTGGTGCACACATGTGAGTCCAACACTGCCTGGGTCAGCAAAAGGAAAAGAACAAGAAACTTGGAGTAAATACATAAATCAGGGGCACTGTTGCTTCCATTGTTAATATAATATATCACTGACACATGATTTTTTTTTTTTTTTTGATTTTTCGAGACAGGGTTTCTCTGTGTAGCTTTACGCCTTTCCTGGAACTCACTTGGTAGTCTAGGCTGGCCTCGAACTCACAGAGATCTGCCTGCCTCTGCCTCCCGAGTGCTGGGATTAAAGGCGTGCGCCACCACCGCCCGGCGATTTTTTTTTTTTTTTTAACGACTGGTAGCATAACGGATTTATCTATACCAATCTCATCATGAGTAACTGGGCTAATTCATGACGATGATGTCATCACCAGAAGGTAGAAACTCTCAGCTCCATTATAGTCTTAAGTGGTAGTTCCCAACATGGGGCTCGCAACCGCCACATGGGTCACGTATCAGACATTTACATCATGATTCTAACAGCAGCAAAATGACAGTTGTGAAGTAGCAACAAAAATAATTTTATGGTCGGGGGTCACCACAACGTGAGGAACTGTATTAAAGGGTCACAGCATGAGGAAGGTTGAGAACAACTTGGGAAATATCATCATATATTACTTTTTTATTGCATGAAAACATTTATTTATTTATTATTTATTACTTTTTATTTTTGTGTGTGTGCGCGCACATGCGTGCACACAAATGGACTTTCCCACACTCTTTTGTGTGCAGAGGCCAGAGGTAGACTTTGGTTTTCTTCCTCTGCCAATCTCCACTGTTTTTTGAGATGGGGTCTCAGACTGAACCTAGAATTCACCTTATCAGCTAGACTGGTTGGCCAGTGAGCCCCAGGGATACACCTGTCTCTGCCCCAACCAACAAAGCCGGGGTTAGAGATGGGCACGGCTGTGCCTGCCTTTCCCTTGTGTGCTGGGGATTCAAACCCAGATCCTCAGGTTTGCACAGCAGCATTTTACCCTGTGACCCACTGCCCCACCCCCTAAAGTATTCCTGTAAAACCAAAACCATTTCATTCCATGAATGCAAGGATGGTTCCGTGTCAGAAAAGTGATACAATTTATCAGGCCAAAATGTTTTAGGGAAAGAAGTAATCTTGGTGCTTCCTAAAAGGGATTTGTAAATTCAAATTCATTCTCAGTAAAAATCTGTGAATTAGAAAATATAAAATATCTATAAAACAAGGGGCTGGGGAGATGACTTAGACAATAAGGTGTCTGTCCTGAAGGTCTGAAGATGTGTGCACTCAAGCGTGTGTGTGTGTGTGTGTGTGTGTGTGTGTGTGTGTGTGTGAGAGAGAGAGAGAGAGAGAGAGAGAGAGAGAGAGAGAGAGAGAGAGAGAGAGAGAGAGAGAGTGAGTTCTGAGGCAGGATCTCACTACCAGGCTGGCCTCAAACTCAAGATCCCCATGTCCCAGTATGCCAGCAAGTGCGGCCAGCTTTAAAGGTTGGGTCGTCTGTAGAGCATGAGAGGGAGGATTTAGAGGTGACTTCAGGGTTTGTGGCCTGGACATGGGGCAGAATCAGTGGACGGCTCTGTTGGAGACACAAGTTGAGGTGGAGGTCTGGAGAACAAGCTGGACAGGCAAGAGTGACCACGACACATCGGGATGCTCGGCACTGAGACGCTCAAGGTGAAGCAATTACTGGGAACGGTGATGTCAAGCAGAGCCTGGGAGCAGACTGCTAGGCATGTGGAGTCAGTGCAGGCTGGCAAACGTCACCAGAGAAGAGGCCTAGGCACCGGGAGGCTCCCCAGTATGGGAATAGTGGTGTGGGTAATGACATCACTAAGAACTATAACCTGAGTCATGTGGGAGAGAGAGGGCTCCTGAGCCATAGCCTAAGATCTTCCATAAAAGAAGTAACCCTGGGAGAGGTGGGTGACGAAACCAGGAGAGGCAGTCTGTGTTGTGCAACATGAGTTTCAAAGTCAAGGTCATTGGGGAAAGGGAGAGAGAATGATCTAGAAGCACCAGTGGGAGGGTGCTGCATGCACTCACGGCCTTGGACCTGCCACTTCAAGACACATGGGAGGAAAATTAGTTTTCATAGACATGGCTGCGGAGAACATAGAACAGTGTCAGCGGGAGAGTCAGGTGCTGCTTGGAGCAAGGAGTTGACTGGAGTGACAAGCTGAGCCATGGGGACTTAGCCGATGACTGGCTGGGAGCCCAGGTGAAGAAGAGGAAGGAGCGGGAGGTGGGTCAAGATGGCTGAGCTAAGAGCTGAGAGATGATCTTGAGTTGGGTGAGTGGGAGATGGGAGCAGTTTCGGTGGTTAGCAAATGTTGTGTGACGTTTCCTAGGGAAATGATAACAAACAGGTCTATCTATCCACCTTAGACTGGGCACCAATGGCACACCAAAGAAACAGCTCCACTCCAAATCTAGCTGAGTGAACTAGTGTGTTCACTGGGGTCACTTACAGGAGTGTGGATGACTGAAAGGTAGCTGCATCCCTGAAAATCCATGCCAACACAGTTGACACGAGCTACACCCTTCAGGCTCCCTGGGGCATTTACAGAGAGCTCGGCTGGCTGGAGGAGCTCCTCTCTCCAGCAGCCATTGCTGCTTGTACAACTTTGGGAAGGGGGACTGGTGAAGCCTGTAATTTTCAAGACTGTCCTGAGACTTGTCAGTTGTGTTATTTTCTGGGCCTTGATGGGTTTCCCTTGGCATAGACTGTTTCAGTTCCAAGGAAACAGTGTCACAACAGTAAGGCGGACTGGTGAAAGTGGGGTGGATGATGTGCTGTGCACGTCCCTGCAGAAACCCATACCGTTCTGCGTTCCTCCCCAGCCACACTGAGACAGAGGTAGCACCGTGTGGTAAGGACTGGGCACTCATGGGGGCATTCCAATCCAGTGCCACAGAGATCCTGGCAACTCCATTCCAGGGCTGGAAACCAGGGCTGATTTCAGAAGTTGGGGCAGTGCCGTGGGGTTGGGCTTTGGAACTAATATTTGGGGAAAGAATTTTTTTTTTTTTTGCAGTTCATACTGAGAAACTTAATGTAATTCATGTTTGTTCAGCAATTTCTCTTCTAGCAAGTGATAGTCAGGGCATAAATAAAGATATGGTCAAAACCAGGAGTAAATGGCACACACCTGGACTTCAGCATATGCCACAAAAAAGCAAATAAAGACACCAGGTGTGACAGCACCTCCCTGTGACCCTAGGGTAAGGAGGGGAAGGATTCCTGGGTCTCCCTGGGCAGCCAGTGAGCTCCAGGCTCGGCAGAGAAGCTGTCTCAAAGAGTAAGGTGGAGAGTGATTGAGGGGGGCACCTGCTGTCAACCTCTGGGTTACATGTGCTCACATATACACATATACTCACACGCGCGCACACACACACACACACACACACTAAACCTAGGGTAAAAGGAGAAAAGACTGAAAGGAGCATCCATACAATTAATCATTTTTTAGAATGGGAGAATTCTGAGTCGGGCCGTGGTGACACAGGCCTTTAATTCCAGCACTCAGGAGGCAGAGGCAGGTGGATCTCTATGAGTTCAAGGCCAGCCTGGTCTACAAAGAGAGTTCCAGGACAGCCAGGGCTGTTACACAAAGAAACCCTGTCTTGGGGGGAAAAAAAGGGAGAATTATAATTTTTTTCTTCCTTATATTTTTCCTGTTTCTTTTTTGTCTTGGCAAGAATCTAGAGAGAACTTTTTAATGATAAAAGTAAAGATTATATTTGATGCCCTGGCTAGGAATCATTCAAATAAGTTCACTACTTAAAATTAAATTGAAGTGACGAGGTCTGTTGCCTCCATCTCATGCCTGCATCCTAGGATGACAATTTCCCTTCCACCCAATACTTTATCAAACTGGAATCTCAGAGAAACCGAGAGGGAGAGAAAAACAACAGTGACTTACGAGGTAAAGAGCCCAGACTATTTGCAAGTCAGAGGCCAGAATCCCCTTCCAAGGCTGTCTACTTTGGGAGGGGAGCCCAGAGCCTTAAGAAAAGCCAACTTTTGGAGGTCTGACCTCACCCCCCCCCTTCCCCCAGTTTCTGCTCTGAAGAGATTTCTTTCCCAAAAAGAATAAAGAATACTCAGTGGAAAGTATTAACTGCTTGGCAAAACTACACAGACACAGACAGACAGAGGCCAGTGAAGTATAAATATTTCATACCAGAGCTGTCTTTTGACCCAGCCAGTAATATCTACCCCAGCCGCAGATCTAAATGTTTGGATGAAATGATAGAACAGGCCAAGGTTGGCCAGCTGCAGGGGGAGACCAGGAAGCTCAGCCCTGAAGAACGTGCAGACAGATGTCTTCCTAGAGCAAGGAACCCAGGCATCCGACTTTGTCCCTGATCCTTGAACTTGGAAAGGTGATTTTTTTTTCCCTTGAAGGGTAATTTTTATCACACTGTTTTCCACATCCTCCTTCAAATCAGTGTTTACTTATTTAGATTTTAACATAGTACCATTCCTCCAGCATTTCAGCTCCCTTTTCTTCTTCCTCCTCATTTTCCTCTCCCCTCCCCTCCCCTCCTTTGCTCTCCCCCTTCCCTCCTCTGCTCTCCTCTCCCCTCCCCTCATCTTCTCCTCTCCTCCCCTCCCCACCTCTACCCTCCTTTGCTCTCCCCTCCCCTCCCCTCCTGTCCTCTGTTCTCCTCTCCCCTCTTATGCTCTCCCCTCCCCTCCTGTCCTCTGCTCTCCTCTCCCCTCCCCTCATCTTCTCCTCTCCTCCCCTCTTCTTTCCTCTCCCCCTTCCCCTCTCCTTCCCTCTCCTCTCCTCTCCCCTCCCCTCCTTTCCTCTTCTCTCTCCCCCTCCCCTCTCCCCCTTCCCTCCCCTCTCCCCCCTCCTTTTCTTTTTCTATTCCTTTTCCTTTCCACTTGCCCTCTGCCTCTACCTTCTCTTCTCCAGTTCTTCCCCCCTCCCTTCTCTCCCCTCCCCTCCCCTTCCCTCTTCGGCTTAGTTGATTTCCATTTCAAACACGGCTACCCTAATGACCATTATGAAAAGACAGCCTGGGTTTGGAGAGGACTAAGAATGTGTGTGTTTTTATCTCAATTGCAGTCATGACTATAGCCATTTGCCCAAATTTACTAGATTGTGCAATTTCAAGCCATTCAGTCTTGAATAAACTGGTTAAAAGAAAAGATGCTGAAGAAAGAGAAACTTAGGGAAGTTTCTGTCACTTCGGTTCTGAGCAACTGTGGGAGCTGTGCGACTCAGCATTTCTGTTCCCGTCTGATGGACACAAATCTGCATCGAGGTCGCTTCGCTGGTCTCTGATTTCTAGAGTGACTGCACGTCTGTCTCTCGCACTCTTGTCTCCTAAGGTGACTTGCAGCTTCATGTCCACTCTCTAGGTTTCTGCTAGATCACCTTTCGATCTTTTTCTTCCTCTGGAGGTCCCACCACCCCCCAGGTTCATGCAGTCACTATCGTTCCAGTCCAGACAGCATGTCCTTCACCCCAGGCTTCTCACCCTCAGATGGTGGCCCTGGACAACTCCCGAGGTGCTCAGCTCCAGTCCCCCACAGCATCCTCCTCAGCTGGGTGGTGGAATCTGTGTGTGAGGCATGGGGTGGCTAGGCAGAAGCCACTGGAGGACTAGTCACTTTGCAAAGGCAGACAGAGGACAGGCGTGATGTGGAGCTGGCTGGATGACGGTGAGACAGGCCTATAGCGTCTTGGGCACGGATGTTGGGGATTATGTGGACATGGTCTGTTCTGAGAAATGAGAACACCTGCAATAATTTCATTTATAAAAGGAATCCTTTCACTTCTAAACGTGAAAATGACCATCTGGGAGGCAGTCTGTGCAGGGCTTGCTTTGCAAACATGGTGTCCCGAGTTCAAGCCCCAGAACTCAGCAGGCCTAGCAACAGTGGAGACAGTCGACCATATACTGAAGGCTCTGAAACCGTGAGCCAAATGAGCCCTCAGAGACTGTGTCACAGCGATGGAAAACCAGCACACCACCTTTGTTCTGAAGAGCACCATGCTCACAGCTTGGCACTGGATAATCATGGACACCGGTGAGGTAACTGAGCAGAACAAGCAACCAGAGCTGCACATGTGGTCTTCTCCTGACCCCTCCCATTGTGCACACACACTTGGGCAGGCAGGCATACTGGTTTGGTGTTTTGGAATGGTTCACTCAAGGGCAACAGAACCACAGAGATGCAGGGAAAGGTACACAGGAGGGCAGAAAAGGGGTAAGATTGAGCTGGGGAGATGGACCACTCACAGAGAGACACTGACAGACACAGAAATACACAACACACACAGACACACTGACCTCCACACACAGAGACATTGACAGACACACATCAACACTGACAGACACACTAACACACGGAGACACTGACACACACGCACAGAGACACTGACAGACACAGACATACACAACAACACAGAGACACTGACAGACACAGACACACACACACACACACACACACACATACACACACACACACTGACAGACACACGGATCCACACACACAGAGACACTGACAGACACAGACATACACGACACACACAGACATACTAACACACACAGACACACTGACCTCCACACACAGACACGTTGACACACACACTAACACACACAGAGACACTGACAGACACAGAAATACATAACACACAGACACACTAACACACATACACAGACACACTGACCTCCACACACAGAGATGTTGACAGACACACATCAACACTGACAGACACACTAACACACACGTAGACACTGACAGACACACTGATCCACATACACAGAGACACTGACACACACGCACACACACACACAGAGACACTGACAGACAGACACACACACGCACACTGACAGACACACAGATCCACACACACAGAGACACTGACACACACACAGAGAGAGACACTGACAGACACAGACACACACACACACACACACACACACACACTGACAGACACACAGATCCATACACACAGAGACGCTGACAGACACAGACACAGACACAGACACACACTGACAGACACACAGATCCACACACACAAACACTGACAGACACAGACATACACAACACACACAGACATACTAACACACACAGACACACTGACCTCTACACACAGACACATTGACACACACACTAACACACACACAGACACTGACAGACACACAGATCCACATACACAGAGACACTGACACACACACACAGAGGTACTGACAGACACAGACACACAACATACAGATACTGACAGACATATAACACAGTGACACACTGACCCACAGACACTGACACACACATAGACACTGATAGACTCACTGACAAACAGACACACAGAGAGGCACACACATGCACACACCAACTCTCACTCACATACAGACATACAAATACACACCTGCTACGCAAACAGATGGACGCACATACGTACACTGACAGACAGACACACACACTGCACACACGTTCTTCATTCATGCTTCCGTGCCTCAGCTTCTCCCAGAACATGCTCCTCCCATCTCTACTTGACCCTCACAGGGCAGCTGAGCTCCACATGAAGCTCCAGAGTTTAAGCCAGGGATTTTCTCCTTTCCATTTCTTTCCAGTATTGGAGGCGGAGGGCAGTGAACCTAGGACCTCACACATACTAGGCAAGCACCCTGCCACGTTACAGCTCCATTTTGTTTATTTTGAGACAGGGTCTCGTTAAATCGCTGAGGTTGATCGTGAACTCACTCTGTCGTTGCCCTTGGCCTTGGGATCTTCCTGCCTCAGCCTCCAGAGCCGTGGACAAGTATATGTCTGTTTGTGGAGGCCACAGGTCAACCTGAGCTATCTTTAATTACCCTCCACCTTGTTTTGGGGACAGGAGCTCTCATTACCCTGGAGCTCACCAAGTAGGTCAGGCTGGCCAGCCAGCTAGCCCCATGGAGCCATCTGTCCCTCTGCTTCCTTAGCTCTAGGGATCCAGACACGTGCCCCCAGGCCCTGCTTTACATGGGTGCTGACTGTCTGAACTTGGGTCCCCATGCTTGTGTGGCAAGCTCCCCCAGCCCCAATTCACAACCCTGGCAGAAAGACTCGGTGGGAAAGGACACGGGGGTGTTGGCTCCGAATCTTCATATTCCAGTTATTCATGGCAAGCCTCATCCCTCATTGTCACAGATAAATAAAACATCAGCTCAGAGTTCAACTTGGCAAGTGGGAGAAAGCAAAGAATGGGTCTTTGAGGCAAAATGTGGGCGGCGTCTATTTGTAGCTCGTGTTTGCTTTAAAAAGCCGGGCAGGCAGAATGCACAGTACTGAGCGGCAGAGGCACCGGGGACCTGGGCATCCCTACCGCACACTGCTCTGTGGCCAACAGACCTTTTGCACTTGCTGTGAGGGGCTGCAGGGAAAGGAAGCACAGGGTGAGAGACAAGCCGAGGCATGGATGTCATCTGAGGCCGCTGTCCCCAGGAGCATTTTGCAGTGGCTCCTTGGGGACTGTTAAGCTCATGTGGAAGAACCACTGAGCTGTGGGTCCTGTCTGCTCTTTGTCTCCAGCTAGAACTGCCCCAAACCCAGGTCTAGAACTTTGGCATTTTTCAGCTCAAACCCCACCCTTCTATTAGCTTCTGCCTTGACTCGTGTGTGTGCGTGTGCGTGTGTGTGTGTGTGTGTGTGTAGACCAGAGCACAACCTTGAGTATTGTCCCTAAGGTGACATGCACTGGCCTAGAGCTCACTAAGTAGGCTAGTTGGTTGGCCAGTGAGCCCCGGGGATCAGCCCGCCTCTGTCTCCCCAGTGCGGGGATTATAAACACGTGCCGTGACACCTGCCTTTTTATCAGGGGTTCTGGAGATCAAACTCAGGGTCTCACGCTCGTGCAGCAGTCACTTTGCCCACGGAGTCCTTTCTCCTTCTGCCTGTGCTGACTTGTGGTCCCTATTAGGGTCTCCTCTAGAACACGGAGGGCCTGCAACATCTGGGGAGCGATGACGTGAGAGCAAGGAGCCAAAGGGAACACAGGGCAACAGAGGAGGGATTAAAGGGGCCAGGCTGCCAGAGGTGAGCAGAGCAGATTAGAAGCAGGGCCTGACTCCATCCTAAGGACTGGGCTTTCCTTGGGTGGGAGCCAGATCTGAACATTGTCTTTCAGAACTGTGATTTGGGGGCGTCAGCTGCACACAGCTTGTGCCCACGATGGACAGCTTCCACAAAGGCCTTAGGAAAACCCACATCCAGCCTGATGCTGCAAGACCGGCTGCTGAACGCTCAGCCAAGAGTGCTGACCGGGGACAAGCAAGCAGAACTTGAGCTCATAACACCGAAGGGACAGAGCCTTGAGGACAGCTGTGTTCTGGTCACACCACAGCAGGATGGGAAAACAACAAAGAGGAAAACCAATGAGAAGCCTGGATGCCTCTGTGGAAAATCCCAGCAAGGCTCTTGAGCACCAGCCAGGCTCATCCAATGGCTGTTCACACTTGGTGGAGAGCAGTCTCAGGGGAGGATTTAGGACCAAACAGCTCCCGGGTGTGTTCATGAGAATGGGAGAGTGTTTGTTGCTAGAGCAAGTCCGGGGCCAAGGTCTTCAGGAGTTAAATGTCTCCGACAAAAACAAGGCAAGGACAGAAGGGCTGATTTCAGCTCAGAGCTGGAGGTGCAGTCCATCAAGGTGGGAGAGATACGGTGGCAGGGGTGTGGAGCCGTTGGTGCAATAATCAGCATTTCCTGCCTCCGGGATGAATGGCAGCAACATCTGCACACGCTGTAGATGCAGCTTCTAGTATGGGCTTGGTCCGTGGCAGTCCTGCCTCCCTCTGCATGTATGCAGCCATGCATTGCTCTGAGTCACATCTAGGTATTCCCTGCATTATCCTACTCACTCCATTGCACTGTTTCTAGTCTATCCAGCATGCTGAATCTACTATGTGCTGTGTTGGAGCTCAGAGCCAAGTACATGATACCGGATCCTTCTACTTAAGGATAGCATAGCCACTGAGAGAAGAGGTGCCTGAATGAAACCACCAAGTGCTTGTTTCTGTTTTTATTGTTTTGGTATTTCATGACAGGGTTTCATTGTGTAGTTTTGGTACCTGTCCTAGAACTCACTCTGTAGACCAGACTGGCCTCGAACTCACAGAGATCCGCCTGGCTCTGCCTCCCGAGGGCTGGGATTAAAGGTGTGTGCCACCACCCCCTAGCAATGTGCTAGTTTTCAGTTGTTAACTTGCCACAACCTAGAATCACCTGAGAAGAGAGGGTGATCTGAGGAATTTTCAAGATCAGTTTGACTTGTGGACTTGTGTTGTGTAACAGTCTCCTCCCAGATTAAAACATTCCATCCTGCAGGGAAGCTCCTTAAACAGGAAGGTAAACAACTTCAAAACAGCTTCAGGAAGTCCCTGAAACCGACCAGATTTGTTATGCCCCTCCCTGCCAGAGTAAAAAATAAAAACTGAGAACACTTTTCTGAGGATCTCAGCCAAGCTACAAAGAGGACTCTGAAGCCAGACCAGCTGCCGGGGAGAGGTTTAGACTAACTGAGGAACCTGAAAAGGCCACTGTCCAAGCTGCTGAGCTGCCTGGGGGCTGGGCAGTGTACTCCAGGTTCCAAGATTTGTGAGCTGTCACCTATGCTGGGGTGGGCTTTGGTGATGCAGCTGTCTTTGAAGCATTTCTGCTCCTGTAAGTGACCCCTCACCCATATTCCTGTGAGTAGCTCCAACAAAACCCAATGGCTCACCAAGCTGGACTTTGGCGGTATTCGTATTATGATCTGTCACGGGTTCCCTACTTGGGGTGAGTCGACATATGTGTCTCATCTTATCGGGAAAAGTTTTGTCATACAACAGCATGTCTGTGAGGACTTGTCTCGGTAGTTAATTGATATAAAAACACTCAGCCCAATGTGGGTGGCACCATTCCCTAGCCAGGGTGGTAGCAGTGGTGTCCTGAACGATGTAAGAGATGGAAGAAGCTAGGTAAGAGTAAGCGAGCACAGTTCATTTCTCCGTGCTCCCCACCTCAGACAGATACGCTACTTTAAGCTCCCTGCCTTGACTTCTCCATTGTGATGGCCCTGGAACCTGGAACTGTAAGCTAGATAAAACCTTTCTTCATCGAGTTCTTCTTACCAGGACATTTTATACAGCAACAGAAAGGAAGCTGAAACATCACGGAAACACAGAAGTTGGAGCTTGGGGACTGGCCTGGACGGTGGAGGGGGTGGGGGTCACAGGTAAGGACTGGCCTGGACAGTGGAGGGGGTGGGGGGTCACAGGTAAGGACTGGCCTGGACAGTGGAGGGGGTGGGGGTCACAGGTAAGGACTGGCCTGGACAGTGGAGGGGGTGGGGGGTCACAGGTAAGGACTGGACTGGGATGGTTCTTACTAGAGAGGGTGGGGGTGACCCTATATGTAAAATAAGAAGTAGATGGAGAGCCATCCTGGGAACTCTCAAGCCAATGAAACTCTGTGGCCAGAAACGGCAAACAAAGTAGAGAGGCCAAGGGTGGGAATTAAGAAAACGGGAGCTGGAAACAATAAAAAGAGACCCGGAGCGCCTCCTGAAATAGCTCTGTTCACAGCACTGGGCGCCAGGAGGACAAAGCCCGGGCTTCAGCTGGACTTAAGGATCAGGATAGAATAACAAAAGGAAACAGGTTTAAGATGCGATTATGATGCTACTGGATACAGGATGTGAAATAGAAGGAGGCACCTGAGGTAATCCTGGGTTCCACTGCAACTTCCTGGTAGGTACCTGGTCATGAGTAACTGCCTTGCAGATGAGGGGAGAGGCAGCTTTGAGGAGAAAGGGCGAGTCCACTGGTAAATGATGAGTTTGCAGTTCTTAAGGGACAGCCAGGAAGACTCAACTGTCCTGGAGATACTCGGAAATGCAGGCCACACCCCACCATCCAGTGGATGCATTTTGGAGCCCTGCACACACCGAGTAACCAGCCTGGAGCAAAGGACCCCAGAGGAAGTGTGTGCTGGCCTAAGACTGAACCTGGGAGATTATTACACCCACAGAGCAGGCTTTCGTGTGAAAGGCAATCTGCATGAGCAGTGTCGGTGAAGGTGTGTCTGCAGAGGTGGAGGAAGCGGAGAAACTGAGGACAGGGTGGGTGGTGAGACCCACAGAGAAGAGACACACGAGCGGGAGCTGTGGCTGGGGAAGCAGGAGAGTGGCAGGAGAGGTTTTTGGAGCAGAGAGTCCTTGACATGCGTGACAAACATAGAAAAGGAGCCAGAGAAAGAGGCAGGGTTGACAACCAAGGAGAGGGTGGCAATCACAGAGAACTGACTTCAAAGGAGGGACCAGGGATGTTCGGTGCTAGGGCTCTTCTGCTCCCCCTCCCCACCCCAGGTTGAGAAAAAGCAGGAAGGATGGGGGAGGAGCTGGGCAAGGAATGGAGTTGTTGAGCAACAAAAACCAATTCTACTCACAGTGAGTGTGTGTGTGTGTGTGTGTGTGTGTGTGTGTGAATGTGTGTGTGTGTCTGTGTGTATGAGAGTGTGTGTGTGTGTGCATGTGTGGGTGCACGTGTGTGTGTGTATGAGAGAGAGTGTGTGTCGGTGTGTGTTTCTGTCTGTGTGTGTGTCTATGTCTCTGTGTGTGTGTGTGTGTGTGTGTGTGTGTGTGAGAGAGAGAGAGAGAGAGAGAGAGAGAGCGCACACATTAGTTACTTTCTTCATCGCTGTGACAAAACACTCGGAGAAAGCAGCTTAAGGAAGGGAGAGCTTATTTGGCTCACAGTTTGAGGGACACAGTCCATCATGGTGGGGAGGAGTCTAAGGAAGCGGGTCAGCTTACATCATTAGTCAAGAGCTGCTGGTGTTCAGCTCTCTTTCTCTTTTTATTTAGTCCATGGGATGGTGCCACCCACATTTAGGATGGGGCTTCCTACCTTTATTAAGCCAATCTAGAACCCCCCTCATAGACATAACCAGAAGTTCAACTCCTGGGTGGTTTTAGATCCTATCCATTTGACAGTGGAGATTAACCAACATGGTGTGTGTGTGCACGGTCCTGTGTGTGGGTACAGGTGTGTGGAGGCCAGAGGACAAGCTTAGCTATTGTTCTTCGGGAGCCACCCATCTTGTGTTTGGAGACAGTCTGTCACTAATTAGGTTAGGCTGGCTGGCCTTCTTGTCTCTGCTTTCCCAGTACCGAGATTACAAGGGAGCACCATCACACTTGGCTCTCTACATGCAGATTCTGGGGATGGAACCCAGGAGCCCTTGCTCAAAGGGTAAGCGCTCTACTAACGAAGCTGTTTCTCCAGCCCTAGGAACCAGTTCCCTCTATGTCCCAACTGGGGGCTTCTCTTCCTAAAGACAAGGGCAGCGTCTTTGATTTCTTTTCCTACCAGTCCTGAGTGAATGGGTCATGAGTGGGTATGGTCCTGCTGGTAACTTGACCTTTGTCTCCTGTCAAGTTCAAGAAGTCAAGTTCAAAAAGCAAAGCGTGTTCCGAGCTCAGCATCTCCTGGGAGCCGGGCTTTTTTTTACTGAGGTAAGCTGTGTTGACCCAACACATTTCACAAGCCATAGTGTAAAGAAGGTAGGAAGAAAAGCCCAAACTTCAGCTGGGAAATAACTACTTGGTGGAAAGAAATGAAGTTTTTCGTTTAAAAAATATTTATTTATTTGAGACATGGTTTTTTCTATATAGCCCAAGTTCGCTACAATCCTTCTGCCTCAGCTCTGAGTGCTGTGATTACAGCCTGAGAAAGGATAAAAGAGAGGAGTGAGAAACCAGACTCTTTTCTTCCCTGTCTTGAGTGCCATCGTCTTCGGAGTCATACTGAGCTGGAAGGTCCCTAGGTAGACATTTGGTACCTTTGTTCCCTAGGCATGATTGCAGTCTCTGCCAGTCACGGCAGGGCATACAGAACACTGCTCCTCCTAAATATGGCTGAATGAAGCCGTGAGCCACCACGAACCGAGTAAAGAGCAGTGCGGGGCTGACCTCACAGACTGGACTACATGTTTGACACGAATTTACCAGAAAATCTTTTCCGTACCACCAGCAATTCCTTTGCTGACACACACAGGATTTAGAGCTCACCATCTCCTTTCTTGGGACGTGGTTATAGCCTGTCTAGCATGTGATGGGACTCTAGCTTTCTGTCATGCAGGGGAGGAGGTGTTGATGCTCACCCGTGTCTCATTTCTGACTAACAGCAACTCTGAGTTCTGGAGAGGGCTCAGGAGGTAAAGCATCTACTGTGTAAGGGTGAAGAACGGTCTGGACCCGAAACACCCGTGTACAAAGGACAGAAGAGCATCTGTAAAGTTGGCCCTGGGTGGGCTGGAGGCAGGTGGGTCTGTAGGACTCACTGGCCAGTCATGTAGTCCACTCAGTGGTCTTCAGGTTTAGTCGGATTGATCATCTCTCTGTCTCAAAGAATAAGGTCGAGTGGCTAGAGACATGGCTCAAAGGTTAAGGGCACTTGTTGATCTTACAGAGGACCTGGGTTTGGTTCCCATCACCCACATGGTGTCTCACACCCATCCATAGCTCTAGTTCCAGGGGATCTGATGTCTTCTTCTGACCTCTGCTAGCACCAGGCACACGCGTGGTACACAGACATACAGGCAGGCAAAACATAACAAAACAAAAGGGTGGAGAATGATAGAGGTGAAACCTGACATCCACCTCTGGTAGTCACATGAGCGTGCACACACACAGTCCTACACGCATATGCATATACACTGGAAAACACACATGTAACATGAACGTGTGTCCACCATACACCCAAGCAAATTTTAAGTTCTTGGAAACTGTGACTGACTCACCTTCATGCTCCTGTCTCATCAAACAGATTACACACTGAATAAATAATTGTTCTTCAGTAAATTCACTGCCCATCTTGTCGTGAGTTGCTGAACCTTTCTGAGCTTCAACCTTCTGTCTGTGAGATGAGGAAGTCAAATTGTTTGTTTGCTTGTTTGTTTGTTTTTCCAGACAGGGTTTTTTTTTTGTTTGTTTGTTTGTTTTTTGTTTTTCGAGACAGGGTTTCTCTGTGTAGCTTTGCGCCTTTCCTGGAACTCGCTTTGGAGACCAGGCTGGCCTCGAACTCACAGAGATCCGCCTGGCTCTGCCTCCCGAGTGCTGGGATTAAAGGCGTGCGCCACCACCGCCCGGCCCAGACAGGGTTTTTCTGAGTAATAGCCCTGGCTGTCCTGGAACTTGCTCTGTAGACCAGGCTGGCCTCAAACTCAGAGATTCACCTGCCTCTGCCTCCCAAGTGCTGTGATCAAAGGCGTGTGCCATCACCACGTGGCTTCATGCTCCAAATATTTTAGGATTCCGTTTCCAATACTGACTCCACGTACCCTAGAGTCTGATTCACCGGAGGTTACTCAAGTCTTTGTTTAACCCTCTGTTTGGACATAGATTTAGAACTGGAAATCCAAACCAAGATGCAAAAATAACCTTTATGAAAATAGCTCTGAATAGGATAGGTTACAGGTAATGACTTGGTAGTTGTGTGGCCAGCACCAGAGGTTCGAAGACAAGCAGGAGGCAAGTGCCATAGTACCAGCTTGGGCAGGGTGTCATTGGGCCTCCTCCGTGGCTCAGGATGTGCTGGGAAGGTCAGCACTTAAAATCACGTCTGACCTCAGCCAATGGCTGCTGGGGTGAAAGTGGACTCCGTGGTTAGGCTTTTTCCACAGGGAACCAAAGAGGTCTGGGACGATTAAACTGATATTGGGGCAATGCGAAAGAGCTGGTCTGGGGAGCCAGGGGACATGGCTGGGCATCAGGGAAGACATGACCAGTGTGGGCTACAGGCCAGCTCTGTGCCTGTAAGCGAGGGATATAAATGTGGTGAGATAGGGCAGTCAGGAGGAAAGGGACTCGGGGACTGCAGCTGAGAGCACACTGCTCATGAGCTCGGCAGCGGGTGGGGAGCGCGGGGTGTCATCACCAAGGCTAGAAAGAGAGTAAGAAATTCTCTTTACAGTGTGTAAAAGTTCCCAGCCTGCTGGTCAAGGGAATGAGGAAATGGCTGCACAGGGGTGTGCGTGTCCACTTTTCCAGCGCCCATAGAATGGGAGCTTATGCACCCCTCCTTTCCACAATCACTGCCGAGAACCCCAAGGAAGCCATTTTGGGTTGGGCCGGTTGCTGCTCCCGGCCCTGATTACTATGTAATCATTCACTTTCATCACAGCCTGGAAGCCCAGGAGGGACACATAGGGAATTCTGAGTGTGGAGACTAGAGATCAGGAGATAGCACAGTCAGGGACCTTATCCTTGTGGCTCTGGCCCTTCACTGTCAGGAGAGCTGTGTGCAACTTCCTCATACCTTTCAGAAATTTTTTTTTCCAAAGAAAAAGTGCAAGTTTGTTTTTCAGGTTTTGCCAAATGTAACCTCAGTGCTGACTGTGCCTGGCAGTGTGAACAGTGTAGCCAGGTATAATCAGGGCCCAGCTTCAGACGGTTGGGCAGGGCCCATAGTCCCTGATCCCAGAGTGCAGTGTTTTTGTGGGATGTACTTGTGGTGGATGCATATTTGTTCTCATGTACTTGCATGCATAGCTGCATGAATGTGTACCTGTCTGCATGCATACCTTTGTGCATGTGTACATGCATGTAAGTCTGCATGAATTCATGCATGTCTATATGCATGCATATCTGTGTACATGCATATTTTAGTACGTGTGTATCTTCATGTACGTATACCTATATGCATGTGTAGCTTTATACATATGTACCTGCCTGCATGCGTATGTGGGTGCATTTATACCTGGGTTCATGTGGCCCTGAGTACAGGAAGGCTCATTGATAACTGTTGGAAATGCTTTTCTCATTCCCAGCAATCCTCCCTACCCCATGCTGTCCAGGTTTCACCACAATCAGCCCAGGATGGAAGAATGGAAACCATGAAGTCAGTTTCCTTCCCAAAGCCCAGCTATTGATTGGTGAGGGGCCTAAAGCCATGCGTCAGGCTCATCTGCGGCCCTGTTGCCAGGAAGAAAGAACCTCAGAGATGAGCACCCAGTAGCAAACCAGGAAGGGCCTTTCTCTGGCTGTCTGAATTCCCCCACCCTGCCTGGGGCAAAGTGTCTTAATCCTTAGCAACATCAAGGAAGTGTGCTCAGCTGGCCCAGGGCTTGCCTGGGGCTCAGTTCCCCGGAGGCTCTGTTGAAGCACCTAGTACTGAAGGCTTGTGCTCTGTAGTTTATTTCACCTGTGAGGCAAGTTCTTTGCATTTCTGAAAATACTTCCATTCAAGCCCAGGTCAAAATAGAGACACTGAAATTATGAAGACCACTGACCGATTCCTAGGGCCCATCAACTTATAGTTGTCATTCTAATAACTTTGTGCATATTTGATGCTGGAGATCTAAGCTCCATGCCCGCACTCCACCAACGCAGCCACATCGCTCTCCTTAACAACAGCTTTCTGATCAGTACTTTATTTATTGAGTGTTCCTCTCCGGTAGAGACGCTCTTCATCCAGGAGCTGGTCATGACTGATGTGGAAGACAGAAGCGAAAGTGACCGTTAATTGCAGTGGCTGGAGTGTTTGCTCAGCCACGCCTCTCCCTTGAGACTGTCCTCCAGGTGACAGAATCATAAGAGCCTTTGGAAGTGATTAGGTTATGAGTGTGGAGCCCTTACCAAAGGATTGGCACCCATGTGGAAAAACACCCAGAGAGACCTTTACTCCTTGTTCTATGTGAGGTCACAATGAGAAAATGCCTCTGCGGCCTGGGAAGAAGGTCTTTGCTGGACTCTAAATGTCCTGGACTTCTGATCTGAGACTTCTAGCCTTCAGAACTATGAGCAATAAATATCTGTTGTCTGTAAGTCACCAACTCCATGGTGTTTTGTTATAGCAGCCTGGACGGAATGATACTAACTCTACTGAGACAATGGTGAAGAGCTTCATACCTCCCTTCTGAGGAGACACGTGAAAGTTCCAGGAAAAAGGAAGGATAGCTTGTACACAAGACCCGAGGCTAGAAGGAAGACCAAAGCAGTTCCAGGAAGCTCTAGGAAGTCAGTAGTGCTAGGAAGTAGAGGAGGGGAGGTGAGAGGTCAGGTCAGAGGTCAGGGTATGAGTGAAGCTCAGGTATGTGGTCATATGGGAAGTACGGGGGGACATGCCCCTCAGTCATGAAACAGTGGCTCTGGTCCTGTACAGAAGATGGTGGAAGCCTGAGGCGGAAGAGGAGCCCAGGAGGGAAGGAGTGGGGCAGATGTGGCAGGAAGGCAAATCGGTAGCAACCTGAGAGATGGCTACGTGTGAAGGATGTGGTCAGGGTCTACGAAGGCTGCCAGCTGTTCCTGTGCAGCCTACTGCATGCTGGACAGGATGCCAGTGACAGCATTGCTGGTTAAGAGCAGCTATGGGGGAGAGTCAGTCACTTCAAGCCATGGAGACAAAGCAAGGGGCTGATTCAAGGGCCTCTCACCACTGAGTCACATGCCCCGGGGGCCTCCTGTGGCGGCTACCTGGGAGGCTCTGTTTCTGAGCTTCAGGCTTCCACTCCTCCCGCAACTGTCCTGGTCAATGAGACAGGCCTGTGGATTGAAATCTCTGAAGCCATGGGCTCAAGTGAATCTTTGCCCTCTTAAGATAATGTCAAGTATTTTGTCAGAGCACCGATGCCAAGTCCTACATGGCATTCGTGTCTCCTGTGTGTCTGCTCAACATCTTTCTACTTCTTCGATTAAATCACACTGGCCCTGCTTTCCTCTGCTTCATTTACCCACTGCTAATGGACAGAGCCCAGCGCCAGGTACAAACACAGCGAGGAATACACACATGGTGAGAGGCAGGCATACTCAACAAAGGGTGAGGGCTTGTTCGCGGGAGACCGGCTCCACACAGACCAGCCTCTGGAACTGGTTCCTGAAGCCAGGCTGAAACACATCTAGTTCATTTGAGCACAAAGCACAAACCCAGCTTCACAGATTTCTCTCTCTCTCTCTCTCTCTCTCTCTCTCTCTCTCTCTCTCTCTCTCTCTGTCAATCTCCATGACTGACTTAAAGATGGACTCTAACGAATCGTGGTCATGCTGAAAGCATGAAGTAGGCAGTATCCGTTTTTTAGTAATCAATGTCAGCGTTTTTTATTCCTTTGGCTGGGTCTGGCTTAATAAGTAATTAAGACTTTGGTTAACTACTAATGGATGATTTATAAATTCTTATAGGAAGCATCATGGGAAAGAAATTTAAATGAGGAGTAAACATGGAAAGTTGAGGACAATAAAGGAGCTAACTGGAATCTTCCCAGGGTCCCCCACTTCAGTAATGGAGACCCCATCTGGTTTGAAGCAGAATCTTTGGGCTACTCCCCTCCTCTCACTTTACCCCCTCAGTCCAGACCTTTATCGAATTCTCTGGGCTTTGCCTAATGTCTCTCATCCTTCTTGGAAGCCTGAGAAGATAATGGTACCCAGACCACAGGGAATAAAATGTCTTCAGAGGCTGAGTGTCGGTGGCCTTCCTTAGGACGGGCTGATGTCTCTCCTTGGACAGTGGAGGACTAGACTCCCACCTCCATAAAACATAAACTCCCAGGCTGGAGAGATGGCTCAGAGGTTAAGAACACTGGCTGTTCTTCCAGAGGTCCTGAGTTCAATTCCCAGCACCCACATGGTGGCTTACAACCATCTGTAATGAGATCTGGTACCCTCTTCTGGCCTGCAGGGATACATGCAAACAGAACACTGTATACATAATAAATAAATCTTTTTTTTTTTTTTTTTTTTTTTTTTTAAGACATAAACTCCCAGGCTCTGAGCTTCCTGGGTCCAAATGAGCCAGTGCCATAGTCTCCCAGACTCGGTGAGCTGGAGCCCGAGAGCCCCGGTGTGGTCACGTTGAGAGGTGAGGGAATCTTGAAGGGGTACAACTTACCCCGAGGTGATTGGAAGACTGGAGTTTTAGCTTCAGCGGGGATTAACGTTGATCTTACGGGAGCTCGATAAAGGGTTATCAAATAGAAGAGCAAGATCAGCCTCTTCTCACTGTCTGACTCTGTCTTGCATTTGATCGCTCCCTTTGAAATGCATGCCTGTCATGACGTGACACAGCCAGTGTATCCAGGAAGGATGAGGCCACCTAACTTTGGGCTTTCAGTCTGCAGAGCCGTGAGCTAGAGAAACTTCTTTATATATAAAGTAGCAAGCTTCAGGTGTTTTGTTATGACAGTGGGAGACAAATTATAAAGCCAGTAAGATCCAATGGGGAAAATATTAGGAAGGGACTTGTGTATGTTTCCTGTGAATTTGTTTGTCTAGGAGAAGCTATGTAGGGGTAAGGGTTAGAGAATGGTTAATAGACTGGGAGGTCAATAGTTCTGTGGGCTCTGGGGTCATGGAAGTCTGTGGCAAGATTTGAAGATATAGGAAGAGCAATTATGAGGTCATCTGGTTGGGATCCCTTCCCCAGCCAGGATGTGGACTTGCCCAGGCCAGACCATTCTAGACCTGCACCTCTTTACAGTTTCCAACCTGGATGCTTGCCTGATCAATCCACCTTTATCAGAAAGCTCAACATGGTTCCAGCTCGCTTAAATACAACAGATAAGATGGGCATTCTTTTTTTAAAAAAAAATACATTTTTATTATATTTAATTATGTGTATAGATATGTGCACACAAGCATGTTGTCTGTGGAGGCCAAAGGTGTCAGATGCCCTGAAGCTGAAGTTAAGGGACGTGGTGAAACACCTGACTTGGGTCCTGGTTACTGAGCCTGGGTCCTTTGTAAGAGCAGGAAGTACTCTTAACCACCGAGGTATCTCTCCATCCCTGAGGTAGGTAGTCTTTGAGTGAATGATAACGACTCCTCAGGAAAGTGTATACTGAGCCTGTGTAGAGAAGGACTGCTCAGTGTCTCAAAAGCTTGTTCAAATATTGGAGTTTCCTTATCCCCACTTCTCTCCTTCCTCTCTCCTCTTTTCTCCCTCCTTGAAATTATGACAATTGATCTGGTAGTTCTCAAACTAGGTTGAATGTTGAAATAATCCTGGGAGGGCTGGAGAGAAGACTCAGTTGGTAGAGTACTTGCCTTATAAGACCTGAGTTTGAACCCCAGCATTCATTTCAAAAGCCAGACATGATGCTGTGTGTTTTGTCATCTCAGTGTTGAGGAGGTGGATCACTGGGACTTCCTGGCCAGCCATCCTGGTCTACTCCATTAGTGCCACAGTCAGGAGATCAATGTCAGGTGAGGTGATGTGTGCTCGCCACCTCAGCTCTGGAGAGGTGGGGACAGGCAGAGCCTTGGAGGTTTGCTGGCCAGCCTGCCTGGGCGACTCAGATTCCAGCAAAGAGCCTGTCTCAAAAACCAAAACAGATGGTTCCTGAGGAAAAACACCAGAAGTTGACCTCTGACCTTCACATGCATGTACATGTGTGACACACAGACACTCGAAAAGCCACTGTGTATTGTGGTAGAATATTATTTTAAGGTGTGTTACATTTGTTTATGTTGCATTTATTTAACTCTGTGAAGCCTGTCTAAAACACCTGATGGTGTAATAAAGAGCTGAGTGGCCAATGGCGAGGCAGGAGAAAGGTGGGGCCGGCAGGCAGAGAGAATTAACAGAAGGGGAAATCTGGGAGGAGAGAAGAAGGAACAAGAGAGAAAGGCAGAGGACATCAGGGGACAGTCACCCAGCCATCCAGCTGCACAGCAAGCCATGGAGTAAGAAATAAAGGTATATGGGAATAGAGAAAGACAAAAGCCCAGAAGCAAAAGATAAACAGGATAATTTAAGTTAAGGAAAGCTGGCAAGAAACAAGTCAAGCTGAGGCCGGGCATTTATAAGTAATAATAAATCTCCATGTGTGATTTATTTGGGGGCTGGGTGGTGGGCCCCCCAAAAGAGTAAAAGCCCCCAACAACAATGTACTAGCTACTTCAAGGATTTTTACATTCCTACTATTTCATCTACACGAAGCACTGTGAGCCTATCTTAATTCTGTGCCCTATTAAATAGCAAATAGCAGTTCGTATCTTCAACACAACATCTGATATGCTTGCAGTCCAATTTTTCTGCCAGCCTTCGTATCTTTAGACTAAATAATACAACTTTGATTTGCATAAGTTCCCCCAGGCTGTTGCCAAAGGGGTGGTGGGGGCCGTTTCAGTGCATTTGAAGTATGGAGAACAGTGATCCTTCTAAATCACAGTCAATTGCCCAGATTTTCACTCCAATAAAATTCAGGTACCATTTAGTTCACAAAGATAATTTGACTTCAGAATTTACAGCTATGCCTCTCATCGACAGCAATCTTCCTTGCCGTCCCCAACCCCATTTCTTATGGCTCTCAAGACCCACAGTGCCGCACTTAAAAAGGAGGAATCAAGAATAAAACATGATGGAAATCACCGCTGCATTAAAAATGCATGGGGAGTCTTTGAGAGCTAGGGAGAATATATCAGACATTTCTCTTATAATATCAGGAAAGGGCAGACTTGAGACATGGAGGGAGGTAGCCATGGTGGCCCATTTAGGAAGTGTCTCTGTGGGGCCGTGTGTCTCGTGTCCAAATTCTCATCACTCTGCAGAGTAGGAAGACCAGCCATGTGCAGCCACATCTGAGGAACAGGAGCTGCCAAGGTGCACACCAGTACTGCCGTGGCTTGAATGGGAAATGTGTTCCCCAGGCTGGTGCTGCTGCTTTGGGAGGCTGTGCAGCCTTTGGGACACAGCTTAAGGATAGGCCTTGAGGATTAGAGCCAAGCCCTGCCTCCAACCCTGTGCTTTGCTTTCTAATCTGCCTGGATGTGAGAAGCTGCATCATAAGCCCCCATGGCCATGCACTGCCCGAATTTCTCATCATTACACCTACTCTGCCATGATGAACTGAGATCCCCGGAGCTCCGAGCCCATCAGACCCTTCTTTCCTTAAGTTGCTTCTGTTGGGTCTTTGGTCCCAGCAATGAGAAAAGTAAGGAATACAAATATATTGGATCCATATTTAGCATGGTCACGCAGCACAGCCCAGTTGATTGGCATCAAAGCTCACGTTTTTTGGAAACGATCTGTAACCTGAAACCTGTTAAACTGTGTGGGATGAAGGCTGGAGACACACAGATCAGTGGTACAGAATTTCCCAGTATCACACACATATACACACAAAGAATACATACTCTGTAAAGAATACATACCCTAAAGGCTTCAGAAGGAATTTTTTTTCTTGGGGTTTTGCTCTCTTGCCTCAATCTAGTCTGAAGGAAGGAAAGGGTGGCTGCCAGGCTGCTAAATGAGAAGTAGCACCAGAGCTTCTTTGAAAACATATTCACACGGAAGGCTACATTTTTCTTTCCAAAGCTCCCTCTATCAGCCAACTTCAGAAGCAACAGCAAAGAAGTCATTGGTGAATTCAGCTGAGTCAGTCCCCTCTTGATCTTGTAGGCCGGGGCACACAGAAAGCAGAGAACAGAATCCTTTGTCTATCATCGGCTCTCATGCCACCTAGCATGCTTGATCACTGGGGAGAGATGAGTGACAGACCATGCCTCCTAAAATGGGACATTGGATGACTCTGCACCCCAGAGGAGTTCATAGTCTAGCTGAGAAAAAAGACAGAAAACCAAACCAGTGTGATAAGCAGTCAAGGAGGGTCAAAAATACAGATGGGGACAGGCAGCAGCAGCCCATGCCTTTAATCCCAGCACCCGGGAGGCAGAGGCAGGTAGATCCCTGAGTTCGAGGCCAGCCTGGTCTACAGAGCAAGTTCCAGGACAGCCAGGGCTACATAGAGAAACTCTTTCTCAAAAAACCAACACCAAAACCAACCAACCAACCAACCAACCAACCAACCAACCAAATAAACAAACAAACAAAAAACACAGCTGGGTCAGTGATGCTTAGAAAGTCCATGAAGTCCACGGTTATCTGACCAGTTAGGATGAAAGGGGGAAAGCCAGACTTCACGGGACTCAGCATGAACAAACAAGGGTGAGTGAGCCAGCAAGGCCCGTTGTGTCAGAGCTCACCTGTTGTCTAGGACTGCAGAGGCTGAGGCAGGAAGATTGCCATGAGCTCAGAGCTGTCCGAGGCTCCATAGCAATTACGAGGGCTGTCCACCCAAACTCTGTCTCAAGAGCCAAACAAGTAGAAAGCAAGCGGAGGGTCAAAAGGAATGTCGATGAGAAAGTGCCGGGCAGGTGGCGTGGTCCCAGGCCTCTGTTCACAGACGGGGCAACTTCAGCCTCAGAATGGGCACCTGAGCAGCTTCGAGATGACAGACAACAGCCATTCACTGTGGAGGAGGTAAAGATAAATGAGGAAATTCCACATGCTCAGGCATCTTTCTAGCTGTGGCCCCAAAGAGACCTCTTGGCAGAGATGTCCAAATACAAAATGACAAGTTCTAGGTAGGGCAGCGTCTGTCTTGAGTCAGGCTCTTCACTGACATCCAGCAAGGCCCGCCAACAGTATGGTATGGCAGGGGAGACAGGCACCGTAGTCCTGACAAAAATGTGAAATCCATCTTCTCAGGGCCGGGGAAGGTCTCCATTAGAAGGTGACTTCTGACCTAGAGTTAGCCACAGAGGCTGGAGGCTAATCAATGACACGCTGGATAGGTCACTTCAGGCAGAGGACAAAGCATTTTCAGGAGACTGTCTTAAAGGACAATGTCTGGAAGTATTATGTATTTTTTTCTGGTGATAGGGATCAAACCCATGGCTTTGTGTTTGCTAGGCAAACACTCTGCCACTGAGCTAAATTCCCAAACTCCGACCTAGTCTTGACATAAACAAGTAGGAAAGCAGGCACAAAGAGCTAATGTGGCTAGGCCTGGTGGCACAGGACAGTAATCTCAGTTGCTTGGGAGACTGAGGTAAGAGGATTGTTAGCTCAAGGCTTGCTTGGAATGAAGAGTGAGTTCAAGACCAACCTGGGAAAGTTAATGGGATCTTGTTCCTAAATAAAAGGTAAAAAAAGAAGGCTGGAGATGTAGATCAATACCAAATTGCTTGTCCAGCATGAACAAGGTGCAGAATTCAATCCCTAGTATGTATGAATAAATAAACTAATAATAATAATACATGAAAAAATGAGCCAGAAACACACATCCAGACTTCTTAGAAGTGACTCCTAAGTCACTTGTACCTGTAGTCATCAGACACTGAAATCCTAACTACTCCTGGCAGCTGCTAGCCTTGAGCTTTGAGGACCAACGTTAGCGGGAGATCCCTAGCCTGCATCACATCAAAGGGAAACCAGGAGATCAATTCTGATGAAGGAAAGAGGATTTGTGTTCAGCGGGACTGAAGAGAGGGAAGTTCTCATTTTACTAAAGTCTGTCCCTGGGCTCTGTGACCAGAGCAGTGTGACAAGCCTGCCCCACGTTCACACACTTGCCGGTGTTAAGTTCTCTGTGACTCTGTCTCCGGCACTTCCGCAGCAATGACATTCACAGGCCTCAAGGACAATGGAGCCAATACTGTGGCCAGAGATGAAGGAGGAATCCTGCGAGTTGATTTATGCCTTAGGCTCTGTTTACATTTCTTTCGTGAAGATCAAATAGACTCGCACTACACAAAGAACTACAGGCAACTAAGGAATGCCCAGAGTGGGTGAAATAGTCTTCCCCGGGGAGGAGCACACCAGTTGTTATCCAATATAAAATGGTTAGACTTGAAAACTTACATATAAAGAACATTATTCAGACTAAGAAGATTTTGTGCATGCGTGCGTGTGTGTGTGTGTGTGTGTGTGTGTGTGTGTGTGTGTGTGCCACGCGCATGTAAAAACAATTAACTGGAAAAAAGAGACCATGAGTTTGAAAAAGGGCAAAGGGGAGTATACAGGAGGGTTGGGGGGAGGAAAGGGAAAGGCAGAATTTTATAATTATACTCTCAAAAATTGAAATATAGATCCCATGCCTTGATTTCTGTTCGCATTTGCAGGAATACCCTAACACACTGAAAACATCATTTAAACATGGGGTGTTGGGCTGGGAGATGGCTTACTTGTTTGCTTGCTGTGCAAGCATGAAAACTTGAGTCTGAATTCCAACCCACATGTAAAGAGCCAGGCCTGTGACACATAGCTGTTACCCCAGCACTGGGGCAGTGGGGGAGGGGAACAGAAGGATCCTGGATCTTGCTGGCCAGCCGGTCTGAAATGGTGAACTCCAGGGTTAGTATTTTTCTCTCTCTCTGTCTCTGTCTCTCTGTATCTGTCTCTGTCTCTCTTTCACATACGCGTGCACGTGCACACACGTGTGCGCACACACACACACAGATGGGGCTTTGGTACAAATATAAGAACATGAAGATTAACTCTCTTTGAATGAACTTTTAAAAAAATCATATCGTAGTTTTTAATTGAGTCCAAAGAATTTGATGCGAAGAGATCAATGATCCAGCATCATTACTGAAGCAGACAAAATGGGAGTTTACACAGCATCACTCTCCTTCGGTCTCTGAGACACTACCCTGCTCTGTTTCTAGAAGGTTTTTCTGGAAGGAAGGGGCACTGTGAGCCTTGGGTTGGGCCTGTTTTCCCAACTCCAGTCTTGGCACACTAGGATAGAAAGTACACCAATGTAATCGGCCTCAGAGCTGACCCAGGACATCAATGTGGCCTGGACCTGACGGCATGTTTTCAGCCACATATGAACTTGGCCTTTATTCTTCAGGGCTGTGAATCTGGCACTCAAGACTGGTAAAAAGCCTTATTTGAAAACCCAAACAGACTATAAGGAAATCCTGCATTCTGCAACAAAAGGCGTGAAAGCAAAGTCAAGGCCCGTTTGCCATTGTCTCCTCCGCCAGGATGGGAGCTGTTGCCTTGGGAGAAAGATAACATGAAAGAGGCCGTAATCGCAGGCCAAGGCTCCAGGGCCCGTGGAAACAGGACCAAAAAATGTCAAGGAAAGAGAGTTCTGTGTGCTTTCTGCTGAGTGAGGGAGAGGAACTCAAAAGAGCAACCCTCTCTTGAACTTGGACTGGGTGGGTGGGGTGGGGGTGGGGGTGAGAAAGCACTCCAGGAGGAAGGGGACATTTTCAGGAAAAACAAGAGGGCGGAGGAAAAGGACAGCATGATGTCATGTCAGCCAGAGGAACTAGGGAGGAGCATGTGTTTTTATAAACAGATTTTGTGCAGAGGAGGAAGGCAGGAGTGTGAACCAAGAGAAAGTAGACCAGCAAGGGACAGAAAAGGAGCTGGAAGCCAAGGGCTTTAGCTTAGCTGAGCTCTCAACCCACTTTAAAAACAAATGATCCCATCCCAGGAACTGAAAGATAAGGAACAAGCACAGTAGGGGAAAATGAAGACACAGGAGGGGCGAAGAGTGTATTTGGAGGAACTGAAAACGTGAAAATGAGAGAGTGAGATTGCCATTGTCCCTTCTATTTGTCGGAACTGGCTGGAAGATATGCAGCCTTATGAACAACTTAACATCGCACAATTACCCAGGGTAGAGGGGTGCTGAGGACAGTGTCCTATCACCCAGTGTAGAGGGATACTGAGGACAGTGTCCTATCACCCAGGGTAGAGGGGTGCTGAGGACAGTGTCCTATCACCCAGTGTAGAGGGGTACTGAGGACAGAGTCCTACCACCCAGTGTAGAGGGGTACTGAGGACAGTGTCCTATCACCCAGGGTAGAGGGGTGCTGAGGACAGTGTCCTATCACCCAATGTAGAGGGGTGCTGAGGACAGTGTCCTATCACCCAGTGTAGAGGGGTACTGAGGACAGAGTCCTACCACCCAGTGTAGAGGGGTGCTGAGGACAGAGTCCTATCACCCAGTGTAGAGGGGTACTGAGAACTGTGTCCTAACATCCAGTGTAGAGGGGTACTGAGGACAGTGTCCTAGCACCCAGTGTAGAGGGGTGCTGAGGACAGTGTCCTGACACCCAGTGTAGAGGGGTGCTGAGGTCAGTGTCCTAACACCCAGTGTAGAGGGGTGCTGAGGACAGAGTCCTAACACCCAGTGTAGAGGGGTACTGAGGACAGAGTCCTATCACCCAGGGTAGAGGGGTACTGAGGACAGAGTCCTATCACCCAGGGTAGAGGGGTGCTGAGGACAGTGTCCTATTACCCAGGGTAGAGGGGTGCTGAGGACAGAGTCCTAGGGCTGTCAGTTGGGTCTCAGCAACACCTCATTGGTTGAGGGCATCAGTTCTTCTCACCTCTTCATCCTGGTCTGGATCTGCAGTGACCGGCAATGAAGAGGTGGAGGAGGAAGATGATGAGGGAAAAGGAGGAAGATGATGAGGGAAAAGGAGGAAGGCAGATGTGTTGGGAAATCCAAGGAATTGTTGAGGATCAAGTATCAAGTCAGTGATCAGATTATATCTCATTTTTTTTCTAGAAGAGAGAGAGAGAGAGAGAGAGAGAGAGAGAGAGAGAGAGAGAGAGAGAGAGAGAGAGAGAGAGCGCAGAGGTCTCGGGTGTCAGTGAGCCTCGTGTTTTGGCTGGAGTTGCTAACGCTGGGAGTCATCCCGGAAGTAGATTTTGCCTGTGTTCATTATGTGACTACCGCCTAGCTGGTGGTTTGGTTGTTGTTTTGTTTTTAGCCATTTACAGCCAATGGTGCAGATAGAAATCTAAACACCAAGCCATTATTGGTCTAACCCCCAATCCAAACAAACTTTGAGAGGGTGGCCATTCTCCTGTGTCCTTGCTCCTGTCCCTTACTCTGCTGTGTGGTCCTTGAGGAAGTCCAGGACTGAGGAGGAGGGACAGATTTTCCTTCACAGGAAGCAGACTCAGATGGAGATGCGGGTCTGGAGCAAGAAGAGGTAGAAGGGTTAAGCAGTAACTCCACATTTTGTTCGTGTCTTGTGAATTCGGAGGCTGTCTTGTGTGTACTCTCCCCATGGGCATCTAGCACTCCCTGCAGCTCCTGCCCCTGCCAACCTGGCAGGGCATCAAGGTGTTCCTGCTGACACCTGTCCCTCACAGGGGCCCCCTGAGCTGCAGCATGGTCAGGGTGGGCATATTTGTGCCTCCCTGTCTACGGAGCCAGGGGATCAGTGCCCCCCCCCCCCAGAAAGAACAAGCCGTGCCAGGAAGAGCAGCTTCTCCTGGGCTGACTGGACCTGGGATAAGAAGGCAGGGGGCCATCTGGCATTTCAACGAAGCCCTTGATTGCCCCTTATGAAATAGTAACTGCAAATGTACGGTGCTGGCCTGGTTCTGAGAAGGTCACCCAGGTTGACTTTGAACGGCAAAGGCACTGTGTCCACAGAGGGCTGTGATAGGCGGCAGGCCCTTTCTCTGAGCTAATGTATCTGATCGTGTACCTCTGGGATCAGCTTTATATCTCTCTACAGATCAGTGTGTTTTTATGACAACTGTCTCCATAGCAACCAGGTGTCCAGCCACTAAATGAATCTGAAGGCTCTTCAGTCTCAGCCTGGGGGTGGGGCAGGGAGCCCCTCTCACGGCTGGTTCATTGGAGAACCTCTGTGAGGGTGTGGTGTAAGGCAGGAGACCTGGGGTTCCCTCCCCAGGCTCAGCAGGATGTGGGGCAGCATGGGGGGATAGGTGGCTTTTGTTGATCATTTGTACCGTATCCCAGCTGGTAGGGTGATCCGCCAGGCAATCAGAGTAGCATGCAGCTACATGGAAGGTGTTGCCGACAGCTCGGAGATTAGAGGCGTAACAGCCGGCTGGGGAAGAAACAACCAATGGACAGTTGTCCTGCAAAGCTCGGGGTCCGTGATGTGAGGGTTAATGTGCCACAGCAAGATGGAAGAGAGTTGTGAAGCAGCCCTCAATCCCAGGTGATCCAGACAGACACTTGCATATGGGAAATCAAACAGGCTCACGGAGGCCTGGGCAGGCAAGGGCAGAACGATCAGATCAACCTTCCCATCTCTACTGAAGACTGAAGGGCTCCCGCCTTGAGAATCCTGGTGGCCCAGAGAGGGGTCCCAGGGAGGATGTGAGTTGGGGGAGGGGGACTGCAGAGGTGTGGCTGCAGAATGAGCCACAGAGCTCTGTCTTCTCAAGGTGTCTCACAGACACAGGAAACATCTATCCATTGGTTGCATGGCTCTTTCCAAGGTCAGCCTTGCTGGCCTGAACCCCCCACCTGCCTCAGTCAAGTGCACCAAAGCTTTTCGTGACCCCCACCTCCACTACGAATGACAGAGGCTTCGGCCGTTGTAAAGTGATGTCCTTGGTCATCAACCAAGTGTCTGGCAGGATTAGGAAGGGGCACAGAGCTGCACCAACAGGGACAGTGTGATGAAATGGAATCCAGGAATACTCACTGGGTGCCTCGGGAAGAAATTTCCAGAAGGGCTCCTAAACAGGCTGTAAATGGTCTTTGGGAGGACACACCCTTCCCTGTCATAATCTAAACCAGGGCCGGATGAGGCAGGCGGGTACAGGGCCCGTAGGGGTAGGGCTGCAGTGTCTCTGCCCTGCTCCGACTCCATCATCCACTATCCTGAAGTGGAGTTCAGACATGCAGTTGGTCTGTGGGGCCCAGATTGAGGTGTTTCTTGCAGGAAGCTGTCCTCCTCAAAGGAGAGTCAGGGGTTAAGTCTGTAACTGCCAGTGTCTGGCAACAAATAAAAGGAAACCACACTCCCCATGAATGAGGAGGAGGCAGGAGGAAGGTAGTTCTTTCTTTTTCAGTTTTTAAAGCATGAGTAAGATGCTCAATGTGTTTGAGATTATTTGGGTAATTCTTTGAAAAGGTCCCTCGGTCACTAACCGGCAGACCAATGGCTATAGAAACCACAGTCTTCTGACCTCCCTCTTTATCCTGACCCACCCCCAGAGACAGGCAGGTTGGGCATCCTGGGGGATGTGTGTGTGGGGGTGCATCTCTGTTTAACCATTAATGATTCATAAAACTCCCGGCCCCGACATGAGAAGCCCTGGGCTTGGCATGTTAGTAAAAAATCCTATTTTGAGTGTGTTATGAAACAGAGGTTTTGATGTGCTGCCAGATTCATGGAAGATGCTGGAGTCAAGGCTCTGAGACACTGGGGCTGGCCCAGTGGGTGTTATATAAAGCTGTTTTAGGAACTCAGGTTGATCGCAGGAGCTGGGGATGTACTGGAGGGGGAAGTCAAAGACAGTAACACAAAATGTGAGCCACCCTCCAAGGCTAGTGTGCTCTAAGGCCAGCAAACAAGTGGGTGGGCACAGCTTTAACCCCGGGGACCTGCCGGGGGGGGGGGGGGGGGGGTGGGGGGTGGGGGGGGTGGTCCTTGCTCTGCCTGAGCACACTCAACCGGAGGAGGAGTCTATGAAAGGCACCTTCACAGAGCCCTCAGGAGGGGGAAGAGACTCCTCTGCCTGATGATTGAAATCCATACTTGCCTGCCTTCCTTCCCTGTCTCCGAGGCCTCCTCTGGGCAATGTGTAATAAAAAGGAGGCAGGTGACCTCCTCCAGTCCCTGACAGGGCCACAGTGTATCTGAAGTCCAGAAAGCTGAAATCTGGAAGCTCATTTCTCCATACATGCACAAGGCCACAATCCTTCACTTGTCCGGATTGCCAGCTTTGATGCAGTTTATGAAAAGCCTGTGTCAGAAAGCCAAGTGCTATTTTTTTTTAACATTATCATGTGTGCCTGTGTGCCGTGTGTGTGTGTGTGTGTGTGTGTGTGTGTGTGTGTGTGTGTGTGTGCAGGTGCAGATGTGTGTGGGTACATGATAGTGTAGGACAGAGGTCAACCTCAGATGTCACTCTTCAGGAACAATCAGCAGTCTACCTTGTTTTTTTTGTTTTTGTTTTGTTTTGTTTTGTTTTTGGTTTTTCGAGACAGGGTTTCTCTGTGTAGCTTTGTGCCTTTTCCTGGAACTCACTTGGTAGCCCAGGCTGGCCTCGAACTCACAGAGATCCGCCTGGCTCTGCCTCCCGAGTGCTGGGATTAAAGGCGTGTGCCGCTGCCACCGCCCGGCTTGTTTTTGTTTTTTTGACGAAGGATCTCTCACTGGGACCCGGGGCTTGCCTGCTGGGCTACCTCACCGGCCAGCATGTCCCAGACATGTGCTTCTCTCTGCCTTCCCAGTGCTGGATGACAAGCAGGCACCACATACCTGCCTCTTTTACACGGGTTCTATGTCTTCATGCTTCCTGAGACGGTCTGACTGAGCCATGTCTCCAGCCCTGTTTATTGACTCATGGGTCAGGGTCCCATCATGTGTCTCAAGGGCCTTGAACTCACTACATAGTCTAGGTTGGCTTCAAAATCACAGCAATCCTCCTGTCTCAGCCTCCTAAGGATTAGTATTACAGGTAAGAATCACCATGCTTAGCTCAGCCATCTGTCTTTAATTTCCCAAAGTCTGGAGTAGGAGTGGAAGGGGAGACTAGGAGGAGAAGAAGGTGCTGGTCAGGGTACTACCAGAGGGACTGAGTGAAGGATACCCGTCACAAGGAATGCACCAAGTGGCAGCTTGGGTGAATGGGGTGAGGGGGGGCTTCTTTTCATCTGCCTCTGGCCTCAGGCTCAGTTCCTGCTTCTTGCACTACCAAAGCAAAGACCTTCATTTCTTTTTGGAAGGAAAGACGCTTTATATGGTCTCAGATGCTTCCCCCCAACCCCCCCAGCCCCCAGCCCCAGCCCTGACCAATTTGCCCTTACCTAAGACAGAGCATTATCTAGAATCCTTCTTTAGCTGGAAAGGCTGAAGGGGAGGGGGGTGGGAAGCCATGTGTCTGTTGGTTCAGAACAGGACTTTCTACTTCAGAAGTCGACAGGCTTGTCAGCCCAGCTACACAGGAGTCTTAGGCAGAACTGCAAGTTCAAAGCCAGCCTGGGCTACAGAATGAGGTGAATGTCTAGACAACTCAGTGAGACTTTATATCTAAACAAAAAGTAAGGAGCCTGCTGGAGATACAGCTCAGCGATGAAACACTTCCGAGTATGTCCAAAGTCCTGGGTACCATCCCCAGCACAAGAGCAACAAGAAGAGTCACCAGAATTCAGAAAAGACATGAAAGTAAGATGACTCTTGAACGATGTGCCAAATGGATTGGGCTAGCCTGGGCTACAAACAGAGTGCCCCCCCCTCCCACCTTGAAAGAAATCAAAATTAAATGAATTGAGACCACCAGCACAAAGACAGTGACTTTCCACCAGCGTGCACTGCAGCAGCAGATCATGCTGTATCCCTTTAAGAGTGCCGTAGGAGCACCTGCCTACGGACCAAGGGGCAGGCTTGGAGTGAATGTCTGGCCCTGGACAGCCGTCCTCAGCCAGCAACAGGCCTGCTGAGCCCATTTCAACTGAAATGAGATCAATACGACTCATTTTTTCTCCTGCTGGCTCCCGAGTGATTCATGAATCAGAAAACTAGTTCATGAATCAGAGTGGGGCGGGGAGAGGGGGGACCATTTGTGCAGTCGGCAAACCTCCATTCCCTTCACGGACCTAGCCGTGAGTTGCATAACACCGCCTGGCACTTGCTAGCTGAAACCAGTCTTTTCGGAAGCTGCTCTTGGCGTGGACTTGACTCACCTATTTTCCTTCTGGAAACGAGAGGGACACACTATGTACTGACTGTGTGTCCAGCGGTCTCGGTGGCATTTCCACGACAAGGAGGAGTATATGTGAGTCTTTGTGTGCCTGAGTGTAACAAACAGCCTTTGACCAGCCTCAGGGCCCCTTTAAACCTGAACAGGAGCCAAGTTCATCTCTCCATGGACCTGCTCAAGGAAGCTTGAGATGGGGCGGTTGGAACCCACATCTCTGCAAGGGCTGATTACAGCCTACTAAGGAAAATGAGATTTTTATCTCTCAGGAATTCAGTTATAAAAATAAAATACAGCGTCTGGCTTGATTCAGCTTAAATGCACAAGCGCCTGGGTGTTTTTAATTTAGCAGGAAAAAAAAAAAAGCCCGGACAAGAGGAATGACCTAAAACACTGCATTTAAAGAAAAAAAGGGAGGGGGAGGAAAGGGGGAGGGCTGCAGGAAGTGTGTGTGTGTGTGTGTGTGTGTGTGTGTGTGTGTGTGTGTGTGTGTGTCTGTGAGAGAGAGAGAGAGAGAGAGAGAGAGAGAGAGAGAGAGAGAGAGAGAGGGAGAGAGGGAGGGACAGGGAGGGAGAGTGATGGAGGGCTAGGGTGGAGGGGCGGGGCAGAGAAAAGCCACCCTGCTGGCACTTGAATGCAGAGGGGTGATGTCACCGGAGCAGTTGGAGCGAAGGGGGGAAAAACAACTTGAAGCAGTGCTAATCCCCGTTTGCTGCCCTGAAGGGAATGGACGGTGGCCAAGGCAGGGACTTATGGGAAACCATGTAAGGGTGCCAAGCAAGCTTTGCCGCCAACATTAGGAACTGACAGCTTTGTTCTCTGTCACTTGGCTGCCTGCCAGAGGCCTCATTTCAGCTCCACAGCGTGACTACCCTGGCCGGCTGCCAGCCCTGTGCTCAGAGCTCTCTTCCTCCCAGGGCTCTGCTTGTTTTTTTTTTTTTTCTTCCTCCATCCCTTTGCCAAACACGCAGTGGTTACTATGGCAGTGGAAAGGAAAGTTTAAAAAAAAAACACACACACACAACAAAGTGGAGAGGCACGCCTTTATCCAGATGTGCAGCCGGGAGCCGAGAGAAAGGCAGTTCACCTACCCAGTAGGGCCTGCGGGGAGGAGGAAGGCACCTCCTTGCTGTGGCGGCGGCGGCGGCGGCTGCTGCTGCTGCTGCTGCTGCTGTTGCTGTCGCCTGGGATAAACAGGCCTCGCTGTGCACCTTGTGGGAGGGAGCGGGGCTGTTTCCCAGGCCTTGTTTCTCTCCTCTCCCTCTCTTCCTGAGGCATTGTGGAGTTCGGAACACCAAATGGAAAACTGTCATGCTTTCCACTGGACATGTCTGTGGTTCTAAGAAAACTCCGGGGGAAGGGGAGGAGGGGGCAGGCCCATGGAGCATGAAAGAGGAGACAGGAAGGCAGGAGGGGTGGTCTCGGGACCCTCTGGACACCAAGGCAAACCTGGTGTCATGGCTGCCACTGCCACCACCAGGAGGGCTGTGTTTACTGCTGTGACACAATCCAGTGGCAATCAGACCTCTTACCCCCGCAGTCCAGGGTGCATTTGGCGCTAAGCGGCCTTTGTCAGGGATGTGGGCCCTCTAAGAGCCAGTGTGTCCTTGTTCCCACGTGGAGTGGCGGCCAGGAGGGGCTCTGTGAAGAGTCCATTGCAACGTTTTTAATTAGGCTCATTTTTTTTACCTGCTTAGAAAGTGGAATATCTCCTGGGAGGTGACAGGTCATGACCAGAGGCAAGCCTCCAGGCCCTTGCTCGCCAGTGGGTTTCTCAGGCAAAGGTTGCTTAGAAGTAGAGAGCTTGCTGCCAGACTTTCAGACCCTCAGGGTTCAGCAAAGTTCCCAGAAAGGCCTCTTCAGAATCTAGAAAGTATTGCAACAGGGCTGACTCCTGGCCCTGTAGCTGGTGGTTTAGGAAGTCCAAGACCAAGAAGCAGTTGGTCTAAAGCCTCGGAGCCTCCCTGTCAAAACACACTATCACCCTAGCTGGCCCCTGGGGCATCTAGAATGGCCCCCATAGTCTTTCCAGCTGTATCTTGGCTCCCTATGCAGGGAGTGAAGTAGAGCCTGCCAGGAGGGACGTGGCCCAAGGTCAGGAGGGAAAAGCTGGCAAGCAGGAGAAGATCCCAGAAGTCCTTGCGCCTGCTCCACGCTGCTTCTATCCCAGGCCTAGGCTGTACTTATTAGGAAGCATGCCAAGCCAAAAATGGGTTGTTTGCTATGTTCAGCCAAATAGGGGTCCAGTAGGGAAGAGGTGGTGATGGGCCTCTCTGAAGAATATCAAGAGCGGAGCAGGTACCATGACTATCCCTCCACTCCTGGGGACACCCTCTTTCCATCACTACCTCCCCCTGGCCTGCAAGCCCCCTGGCTGTCATTCTTGCTAAGGACCAAGGCCACAGAAGGCCCATATGTCAGGACATACTCTGTGCGGCAGTTCCTGTGCAAAGGAGACCACGGGCTTGATCCCCAGAGCGTGGCAGAGTCCACCACCACAATGAGGGTGTTGGAAGCTGGGGGTCAGAAAGAAAAACACTTTTGTCCCAGCCGGGGCAGACAGAGCAAAGGATAGCTCACTGCCAAACAGAACAGATGCAGAGATTCGCTTAGTTCTTTAAGAACCGGAAGAGGAGATGCGGGGGAAGCTCTGGTTTAACAGCCGAGCTGTGAGCTGGTCACCAAACAAAAAAGATCCCCCATATTGACAACAGGGACAGCCTCCCGGATCCTACCAGAGCAGTGACCCAGCAGAGCCTCTTCGCTTTAGGAATGATGCCAGCTCCCGGCTGGTCCGGGCACATCCTGCATGTATCCTGGGCTGACTCTTTGAGGGAAATACTCTCTGGTTATTTCTAGAAAGATCACTGAGTCAGTCAACATCCCTTATAGCACATTAGAGGCCTTTGCCACAACATGTCTGAGCCCGTGAAACTCTGTGGTCTTCCATTTGTTCAGTTCTCCCCTGGGGAGGACCGGGGAATACAATCTGGGGCTGGATGCCTGAGCTTGTTCCTTGGTCGCCTCCAGGAGAGGCTCTGATGTCCTGGGCCTTCCCGTGTTCTCTCCAGCAGAGCCCTGGATGGAGAAGGGCCAGCAGGAGGAGGAGGAAGAGTGTAGCATGGAGGAAGCCTTGGCCAGGCTGCCTCAGGAGTGGCGCTGTGCAGGTTCACACTCGGTGCCCCAGGGCCCTTCCTTTCTTAGGATGTAAGCCTTTGGAAGCAGTCTGTGAAACACCAGACGTCCCCTCTCTTACACATTAAGGCCGATTTCCTGTTAGGTTTGTCAGGCAGACAGATGGGATGATCCCAAGGGATTTGCCTTTCCTGAGAAGTTAAGAGAAAGCAAAACCAGATCTGATCATGTGAAGAGGGCCAGAGGTCAATGTACTTCCAGCCCCAGAGACCCGCATGGAGAACAGTGCAAAGAGGTGATGCGCTAGGGGTCTCCTGTCATCTTTCATTCCTGATGCTGGGGTTCCCCTCTCGTTAAGAGGCCCAGTTGGGTTTCTTGCTTAACTTGCATGGGAGAAATGATTCCATGCAAACATTGTGCCCGTCCTAGCAATCCACATTCTGAGGTTCTGCCTCTGTTGCTAGTGAGAGATGCTTTGTGACCTCAGGTAGACAGCAGTTACAGTTCATTTCATTCTGGACAAGCCAAGGAGACACATCACTGGTCTTGTCACAGGGATGACCACTATAATAGAGCATTTTCTAGACAGCTGCGTTTAATTGCATGGCAAGACCTTACTAACCGAGGCTCATGCCCAAGTGGGAGGTTCCCAGAGAGCCCTGCTAGACATCTCCTACAAAAACTGTCCCTGAGCCAGATCTCTGGGCAGGAGGGCTTGAGATGGAAAAGGGGGAGTGACAGTTACTGTTTCCATGAGTGTCTCCAAGGCTCCGCTCAGGTGGGTGGGGAAGAGTCTAAAGACCCATTCAAACAGTGGGAGGTCTTGGCCATCTCTATGCCCAAATCAGTGTTTTGGGACTTGCCAAATTATGTAGGCCCTCCAGAGTCTCCTCCGAGCAGCAGTCTCTCCTTGCAAAAGCTGTCATTGAGCAGCTGGCTTTGAAGGTTGCTAAGACTCTGGAGGGTTAGCAGTCCTATGAATACTCAGGCTCCGACGTGCTAAATCTTGCCTCTCTCTGCTGTATGTGGTCAGGAAGGGAGCTGTCTGATACACACATACATGAGTCCCTGGGACAGCAATCCAAATTAACCAACAGGCTCATCGCATTTTTAAAGTTTATTTTTAGTGTGTGTGTGTGCATGTATGCCAAAGACCGGTGTTGGGTGTCTTCCTCTACCAATTTCCCCCTTGTTTTTTAGGAATGGCTCACTCCCCAAACCTGGAGTTTGCTGTTTTGGCTAGACTGGCTGATCAGTAAGCTCCTGGAATTCCCATCTCTATTTCTCTAATGCTGGGGTTATAGGTAAACATTGAAATGCCCAGCTTTTGGTGTGTGTGTGTGTGTGTGTGTGTGTGTGTGTGTGTGTGTGTGTGTGTGTGTGTTGAGGGCTGCCCAGTGATCAAATTCAAGCCCTCACGCTTGTGTGACAGGCGCTTTAATCATTAAGCCATTTCCCAGCTCCTGACTCCTCACTTTAATCTGGATCACTGCTTCCTGGTCGCCAGGCCCCTACTGTACCTGTGCATATAAGGCTGAATGCCTGGTGTAGATCCAGGAACATTGCAGCTATTCAACTGGTTGTCTAGTGTGAGCAAGCATGAGAGGCACTGTTGGCTCTCAAACTTGCGTCTCCAGAATTCTCTGACAGGACCTTCTACTATGTAATGTATTTCTGTATGTTGTGAACATGTGTTGCTCCCATTGGCTAATAAATAAAGCTGCATTGGCCTATGGCAGGGCAGGATGGAGCCAGACGGGAAAATCCAAGAGAGATAGTGAGAGAAGAAAGGAGAGTGGGAGGGAGATGCCAGTTCACTGCCAAAGAAGCAACAATATGCCACCAGACTGGTAACACCACAGCCACGTGGCAACATATAGATTAATAGAAATGGGTTGAGTTAAGTTATAAGAACTATCTAGCAAGAAACCTCACCCATAGACCATATAATTTGCAATTAATATTAAGTCTCTGAATGATTATTTTATAAATGACTGCAGGACCATGGGGCTGGTGGGACCGGACAAACACAGGACTGCCTGGCCCCTTGAGGCTTCTTCAAGCAGCAGGTGTCTGAGCCACCAAGGAAAACATGATGGATGTCACATACAATGCTTCATCCAAGCCACTGAGGCAACTGGGGCTACTCAGTGACATGATACCCATTTCTGCCTGCTACAGGGGAGTCAAGGCTCTGTTTGTACCGGTGAGTCACAAACGGACCTTTATAAGTACTGGTGCCAGAGCCTGGCTGCTCTTACTAGCCAAAAGTTGGGTTTTGAAGTCTAGACAAACAGGAATCTGGAGAGCTTGGGCAGGCTACACACACCTCTCATCATCTCCATTTCCCTATTCTGACCTTCGATGATTCCACCGTCTAAGGAGAACTGGAAGATGGCTCATTCAATAAAGTACTTGCCTGCAAGCATGAGGACCTGAGTTTGATTCCCAGTACCCACGTGGAAATCTGGGCATGATATTACACACTTGTGATGCCGTGGAGACAGAAATAGGTGGACACTCGGACTATCCGCGTTGGAGAACTTGAGGCCAGAGAGAGGTCCTGTCTCAAACATCAAGGACAGCTCCTGAGAAGTGACTCCCAAATGTCAACTGGAGGAGTGACCTCACGCACATGCACATGTGTGCACCCATACACATAAGCATGGACACACACTAATCAGTCACCTATGAAGATGGATGACAGTTCTGAAGGGACAGTGGAGGTGAGAGGTGTCTTTGAATCTCCAGGGAAGGCAGCACTTGAAAAGTACTGAGTGGGGAATGGTCTCCCTGGGTCATGCTGCTGCTCCCGAGGCCCCCACATGCCACAGAGCATAATCCAGCCCCACCAAAGCACTTTCAAGTGTGTGGGAATGGTCTGAGGACAGCAGCTGTATGGTCCTTGTAGCAACAGGCAGGACACAGTGCCTTTTTGGAGGGACTAAAACCATTCTTCATCGACAAAAGGAGGAGAGCCTGAAAAGCAGAGGCTTGACTCCCACTCAGAGCTCAGAGAAGAGGCCTGCTCTGGGCTCCAAATCACCCCTTAGAACAAGCAAGCTGAGCCCTAAAGAGGCTGCAAACAGGGCTGAGGAAATGGCTCAGCAGATGAAGAATTTGCTGTACAAGCATTCAGTCCTGAGTTCAGATCCCCAGCCCACATGTGAAAGCCAGGCATGGCAACATGCATCTATAATACCAGAGCAAGGGGTGGGGTGGGGAGGATCCAGTGCACTTGCTGACCAGCAAGTCTAGCTGAAACATCCATGAGGTCCAAGTTCAGTAAGAGAACCCTGTGTTCTCTTCACAGGTGTGAGCAAGTACACACACACACACACACACACACACACACACACACACACACACACACACCACAGAGGTTGTAAATAGGGTAGTCTCAGAGTCATGTGCACTTGCCTGAGCTAGCTGCTGGAGCTGAAGTCCACTCTCCTTAAGAAAAGAACCCTGCAAAACAGATGAGAAAATGACCCTTTCGGTCATGCTGCTTAGTCCCAGACCAAAGCTGCATCCATCAAGCCTGCTAACTACAATGTTTATTGCAAGTACATGCCAGGCTCGCAGCTTTATATGCAAAAGATAACGTGGATAATTTCTCCTATTAATATAGGAATTATCCCTGTGGCTGGCCTGGAGACTTTATGTTTTAGCCCAATGACCCTGTGCATGAGCAGGAAAAGGCAAGCCTGTATATACCTCTATCCTGTGACTGTATGGAGTCACACAAAACTGCAGAGGGCATCAAGCAAGACGCACACTAGCCATTAACTCAGCCCAGCATGCCATTCTACCTGCCTGAGGAGTATCCCACCTCCACCTAGGCAAACTAGGAAGGGCATGCTGGGACATGCACATCAAACATCCAGCCTCTGCATCCCCTCACCACCCGGTGCAGGCTTCAGTGCCGAGCTATGAGCCACCCTGGTGTCTGGATCGTGTCTGGTCGCTTTTGGCTGAGGCAGGTGATGCAACTCCAAAGATGGTCACTGGCTGACTTTTGTGGTAGATGCTCTGTCCAATCATGTGTGTTTATTGAACATCTTCTATGTACGAAGCCATACAGGGGGAAATAGTCACATCCCAGGACAGTCACAGTAAATGGAGGAAACTCTCGAGTCTTTGGGCTTATTTGAATTCGTAAATACAACTAGGCTGAGTCTTCAGGTGGGAACTGATGTCTGCCCAGAGAAGTCACACAGGGTCAGGCAGGACCACGGTCCTCATCCAGTGTCCCCCAGAGACGTTTGTCGTCATTCTCTGCAGTACCTAGCTCCAGGACAGCTCCCTCCCCAGGAAGCCAACTGTCCAAGGTCTCAATGAGCTGGGAGGGATGATGAGGGTGTTGAGGGGAGGCTCCATGTTGTACCAACCCAGAGGGAGTTCTCTCTAGACCCTAGGGAACAAGCTAATGCTACAGTTCAGGCCATGCCCCAGCCTACTTAGGCAGACTGGATGCCCCAACAGAGTGGTTAGCATCTGGTGAGTGCTAACCTGGAGGCCCCCTGGAGGAGATGGTCTGAAGACCTGGGTCTGCACATTACAGGGAGAAGCAGCTGAGGGCAAGAGAAGAGGACTGACACCAGAGTGACTTTATTTATGGCTTTTTAAGACAGAGTTTCTCTATGTAGCCTAGGCTAGCCCCCAAGTGACTCTCTTCCTGCCCCAGACTCCTAATGTGCTGGGATGACAGGCATGTGCCATCATACCCAGCTAACTAGTTAACAATTTAAACCACTGTGCCTTGCAGTATTCTAAGCGCCTGTCTTCAACTTTATTATCAGTCATGAGATTCACATCTCGGCGTGTGCAGATGATGTTCAAAGCCAAGCCGCCAGTCACACGGAGATCAAACAAAAGGAAGCGACAGAAACAAACAGGGAGGCTATCCACTCTCCAGGCCCTCATATCAGACTGTGCTCTGGCAATCGGTCATGACACGGATGAGAAGGTGCAGCCAGATAAACCCTCTGGTGCCTGCGTTCGTCTCCCCCTCTCCCCATTAAAGGAGAACATGGGAGAAGAGCAACAGGACAGAAAAAACAAGCCACAAAGAAGACACTTGTAAAAACCAGCACCCAAGTTGTCCATGCTGACTCATGCTTGGACAATGGTCAGCTTTTGGTCCTGAGGGATGACAAAGAAAATCTAACCGTCCGTCTTTCTGGCAGCCCTACCTGTGAATAAAGAAATGGTCTATTTGCACATATCCTTATCTTCATGTATATATTCATCTCTTCATGCCTCTACATATGTACACATGGGCATACGCACACACAGCACACATATGCACAGTGTATATATGTGTGCGCGTGCACACGAGCGCGCACACCCCCCCCCCCACATACATAAAGGGATGGGGAGTCAAGGCAGAGATGGTAGGACATAGCTCTGAGCAGGGGGTCAGTGGACTTCTTGGCTTCTTGGTAGAGGTAACAGTTGAGCAAGGACTTCGAGTGGGTGAGGGAGTCAGCGGTAGGGACACCTGAGGATAAGTCCTTCAGCCAGATGATGGCCCAGCCAGTACAAACCTTGAGTAAGTCACTTCTAGCTTATTAAGGGAGCAAGGAGGCCACAAGGCTACAGGAAGAATGGGTTGATACAAGTAGAAAAAGCCAGTGGTGTCAGAATGACCAAGGGGTCATTCATAGTGAGCAATAGAAAGACACTGAGTGGTACTGGGTAGGATCATCTCTGACTCTGCATTTAGGTGGCCCCTCTAGGAGCTGGGTTGAGCTGAGGGCACCGGAAGCCAATGAAAGGCCAGCTAAGGGCAGGGTGGTGACAGTGGTGGCCGAGTTGATAAGAGATCCTCTTCCTATTTGTCTCACGTCTTCTCTGAGGATAGATCCTGTCGGCCACTGCAGATTCCTCAGGCCATCTCTCAGTGGCCTCTTGACTCCTGATAGGGCCTTGCCAGAAGCTTTCGACCCAGTCTAGACTGAGCCATGAGGTCCCTTCTTGTCTCTCTTCTCCAGGTTCTACCTGATCCACCATCCTCCACCTTTATCTCTATCTTCTGGCTCCTGGTCTCATTTCTCTCCCTACACAATGGCTGTCCTATAACTTTTTTCCTATCATCATGACCATAGCATTGGTCATTGTGAGGCAGACCAAAACCTTGGCCCCGTAGTCATGGCAACAAAACAAGGAATTGTGACGCCCGGGTCTGCGGTTATGGTAATGGAGCTGTTAATGCTGCCAAGCAGGAGAGGCATCATGGAACCCTCACCTGGAATCCTAGTCGTTACTCTGTCCAGCCTCCCTGCTGCCTATGATGTTGGGTGGTGCTAGGTTACCCAGGAGGTAGATGGTAAACTGAGGGCCACCATATTCAATAATTCAGCTTCTGTGGCATCATCACCCATGCTACCGTGGGACTATTTGGTGATGCCGGTGTTTTTGAGTCACCCACACTGCTGTAACTCTCCCTTCCCCATGTTCCTTTAAGTGAGCCAAATAAACTCCTTGGCTCAATAGTTTGGACTTGGGTGGAATTGTCCTCTGGTCTGTTGTGGGTACCTTATCTGGGATGAATAGACATCGGTTCACCCTCTCCAGGGAAAGCAATGGAATGGTGGTCCAGGGACAGAAGGAGGTGGAAGGCCCCTCTCATTCTGATGCTGCCAGTGTTGGGTACACCACTGTGTCAGGCCACCACCAGTGTCACCTGGGTCTGAGAGTCCCACCAGTCTTTCCTCCCTTTCCAGAGTGGAGGCAGGGGAGGCAGCTTGTCCGGGCCTGGCCCCCTCCTGCTCATTATCCTTGGTTTATGCTAATGGACTTCCGAGTCGTCTTCCGGAGCATCCTTCTGGCCCATTGCCATCAGCTCTGCTGCTCCACAGGGGCAGGACTGAACTGTACATTTCTTCCTTCCAGTAGCTCCAAGCTGCTAGCTCTGTGCCCAGGGAACACTCTGTAGCTGTTATTGCCTGGCTGACTCAGACCCTGTCTGCCCACATGAGCCATTCTGGGCAGCTTTGACTGAAAGACGGATGGAGTTGGTGAAAGTCAAATAAAGAGTCTGGTTGGTCCTCTTCTCTCTCTCATCAGGATCCAGATGCCTCCTCAACACAGTTGGTCCTTGTCCCCCGCTGTCCTGTCCTCTGCCGGGGGCCAGAGGCCTCAAAGTGACCCTTGGAGAACAGTTAGCACACACTCCACTGCTGTCTGTATCCTAAGAAAGAATCCTGAATTCTCCAACTGGTCAGCTCTAGGTATGTGATTGTCATCTTTTCTTTTGAAAATGGCACTAAATATCTGCCCCTTGACAGGAGGGAAGGGGCAATGTAAGGTGTTTTTCAGGGTTCCTTCCCTGGCATCCTAGGGAGGAAGGTAACTGTGTAAATTAAAATGAACAGTCAAACAAAAACAAAAAAATTGGAATGACTGCAATGTGATACTTCAGGAGTTTGTTCAGCCTAAATATGGATACATTTACTGGTCAGGTCTTCTAAGTACCAAACCAGCTTTTTAGGAATCACTATTAAGAGAAAATAAAATGCAACTATGTCCTTTCCTGTAAATAGATTAAAAGTCTCCCCCCACCCCCACCCCGCTGTGTGTGTGTGTGTGTGTGTGTGTGTGTGTGTGTGTGTGTGTGGTGTGGTGTGTGTGCATGAGGAGGCAAGAGGTCAACCTTAGATGTCACAGGAGGTACTGTCCCTCTTTGATTTTAGACGGTCCCTCACTGCAACCTGGGGCTCATTGATTAGGCTAGGCTGGCCAACCTGTCCCAGTGAGCCTCCTCTCTCCACCTGTCCAGCACTGGGATTACAGGTGCAGACCATCATGCCTAGCTTTGTTTTCATGGATGTTGAATATCAAGCTCCTGTCCCCATGCTCACTCAGCAAGCACTTAACTGGACAGAGCTGCCACCCTCTGTTCCTGGATTAAACACCTCTAATAAAAACTGATAACTTTCCCTGGCTCCTAGACGGGACTTGGAGTAGAAGGGAGAATTTTCATAGTAAGTACTGTATAATCTTTTAAAATCTTGATACTATGCACTTAAAAACTAAAGATATGCATGTTTTTAAAAAAGAAATGAAACTGCAGGACATGGAATAATTCAAGCTCAGACCAAGTAATAGTTCCTCTAAAAAAGGTATTGTAATGACAGGTATTAGAGGTCCCTTTTCCCACCAATAGCAAGTCTGAGCAGCTGGCACCCCTCCCATGAGGTGCCGGGCACAGGCGGAAATGTAATGACGCTGATTTTGCAGGAAGGAAGAGCAAGAAGAGAAGGTGGGCAGGTTCAGCCCCTGTCATTGTTTATGACTCCACAGAGCTCTGTGAAGGAGAGCCAGAGGTGGTACAGAGGGGACCGGCCACTCTTGCATTGACCTCCAACCCACTCTGAACAGGCTACCCCTTGACCTTACCTGTTTGCTCCTCTCTAGCTTTGTGTCTTGCTATGGGAAGGAATTTTAAGGAACAGTCTGGGGTGTGCAGAAGTGGTTGGAAGCACAGGACCATGCCTCGCCTGCGGCTTTGCTTGGCTCTCATCCCACTTGCCTTACCCCGTCTGCAGTCAGGTGGGTTGTGAAAGCCTGTAGGTGGACTGCTGTGTCTATAAAGAGCCTCTGAAGCAAAGGTCAGGTGTCATGGGGAGCCTTAGCCCTCCCTGGAGGAGTCCCTAGTCCTTTTGTCTGCCTCATCAGTGGTTCTCTCCAGGGCTACTCATGCCAGCCCTGGGTGAGGGTAAAGAAAAGGAATTTGTGGATGGAGCCCCCAGAACGAAATCTTCTTTTCCCTCCTTCCAGGAAACTGTCAGGTAGAGAGAGGCTTCATTCACTCAGGAACTGCTTTCCATTTACAGATAAAAAAGAGAGGGGGGAAGAAGAGAGAGAAACAAGCACAGATGCGAATTCTGGGTAATGCCAAGTGGCTCCCCTATGGAGCCTGTTGCCATGGCAACACACTCTTGCAATGGACCACTTTGGGAACTGGGTGTGAAGAACTGCAGAGAAACATCACAAAAGCAGCAATGTGACTTTAGGCCCAGGTTCCTTGTATTTGTGGAAACATCCTTTGACAGGTGTATTTCCCACTCCTGCCCCTGGCTGCGCCCTGCATATTGAGCAGATGCTAACAGATCCCCAAATGGAAAGACACATTCTTTGTCTTTGCTGTACTTGTACCCTTCCATCATTCACAGAGCCTGCTACAGGATATTTCCTGGGAGCGTGGTTGCTTGGCTACATGCTCAATTGCTCTACGGTTCTCACCTAGCTAAGTACATCTGCCACATCTGCACTTTGGTCTCAGAGGCCTCTGGGCACTCTCTTTGTCTTGACCAGGGAGAATGTGGACATGCTGTGGGAAGGCAGAGCTGCTTGCCTTGTCTAGAGCTGGGTCAAGTTTCTGGGATGGGAAAGGAGTCAGGGATAAGAAGAGGAGGCAGCTACCCTATGCACTGGAGTCTCAGAGGTGAAGAGGAGACCGCCTCAGGGCTGGGTCCTCCTAACTGACGGGCAGTTCCATTGTTCCTGGGATGCCCGCAGAGATTATGAGCTCACTACTTTCGGACAAGCCCAGATTGTGACTTAATTTTTCTGGAAAATCCAAAACTTCTGGTTGTCTCCTGGTGGTGAGATCCTCCAAGGCTGTCAGCTGAGCCAAGAAATACTTTGACTGTCACCAAAGTGATGCCAGTTTGAGACAGCTAGGGCAAGGATGGGAACAAGAAGGCAGCCTTCATCTGCCAGTGCAGATCCACTCTGATTTTTAGGGAATATGAGAGTCAGGCTTAGGGTGGTTGAGCATATTGTTGTCTTAGCAGTGGTAGGACTCCCTTTTACTTCCCTGTAACTAAATGGAGCAGCCAGAGAGAAGAGTGGCAGGTGCCGAAGGTCGTTCACCTGGTCCTCAGTTTATGGTCTGATTGTAGATGTAGGGATAAAAGGGACTCTGGAGGTAACTGCTCTGTTATGGCAGGGATGGGCATAGACAGGTGTAATAAACACACCACAAACTGCCTTCAGCGACTTTCATATGTCAGCACCATCCTGACTGCTTTATGGCTGTTCCGTCCAACTGGCTCAAAGAGCTCACATGGTTTGCCCAAGGTCACAGTGCTGGGAAGTATTCTGATCAGGCTTCGGCTCTCACCACCAAGTTTTAAATCCACACTCTCCCCAAGAATGTGCACCAGCCCCTGGAGCCACTGCCCCACCTGATGGCTGTTAGGAGAACCTACTGTGTGTCAGCCACTGCTAGGGAGACAGCAAATAAAACAGATGAAGATCCCTAGCTCCATGTCTTGGAAGACCAACAGATCAGATTGGGAGAGGGGAGAGCAAGAATTCTGCAGGTGAGCAAGTGAATCTGAGGGCAGCAGGAGGCCCTAAGAAAGAGAGGACTGAGAAGGCACTTAGAGGTAAGGGATAGCCAGAGCCCTAGCAGGGTAGGAGGGGTCCACATGGAAGGGAGGAAGGCAAAGATCCCTGGGTAGGAATATGCCTGGCTAGCGGCAGAAGCAGGGAGGCCAGTGTGGTTGGGCTGGATTAAAACTGGGCAGGCAGGAAGACGGAAGACTGGAGAGGCAGTAATTCTCTCTGAGGATTGCCACCCTTCCCTGGCTGTGCCAGGAGCTTTCACTGTGTCCAGAGCAGACATAACAACATCTGCTTTACATCGGCCCAGAACCACACTGGCTGGAGTGTGGAGGAAGAAACAGAGATTTACAGGACCAGCGTCAGCAAGGCAGGCATAGGTGAATCCCGGGGGCTCACTGGCCAGCCGCTGAGCCTCCTCAGTGAGCTCCAGGTTTACGGAGAGACATTGTCTTAGGAAACAAGGGGAACAGTGTCTGAAGAACATCACCCAGGTTTGACCTCTGACCTCCACATCGCATACACACTTGCACCTGTGCGCGCGCGCACACACACACACACACACACACACACACACACACACAAGCACAAAGACACAAGGGTCTACTGCCACAATCCAGGGAATAGAGAGAGAGTGGAAGCTCAGGGAGACGGTCATGAATCTGGCAAGCAGGGAGCAGGTCTTGGGAATACTTGAAGGGAGTAATGGAGGTTGGTTGAGAGTTTGGGAGTGGCCTCAAGTCAAGAAGGGAATGAAGGACGCATACGTTTTGAGGCTTGAGCCACTCACTGGAAGGGTGAAGTTACCCCAGCTGAGGTGGAGGGCTGTGGATGCAACAGATATGTGAAGAGGTAGCGCAGAGAAGGAGGTGCTCAGCTATGGCCATGTTGAGTTTGAGATGTCCATTAGCTGAGTGGAGGTTTCCAGAAGGCCCTTAGATGACGTATTTTAAGTGTGAGAAACAGTTTAAAACGGCTAAACATGAGTATGATTCTCTCTCTCACTCACTCTCTTGCTCCCCCCTCCCCCGCGTGCAAGTTCGTTTAGGTGTACATACATGTTTGAATTCATGCGTGAGTGTGCCAGAGGTCAGTCTCTAGTGTCAGTGTTTTCCTTGGGACCCAGCTGCCTTGTATTTTGAGACAAGATCTCTCATTGGCCCAGAGTTTGCCAAGTAGGCTAGACTCACTGGCCAGCGTGTTCCAGGGACCCACCTGTCTCTGCCTCCCCAGCACTGGGATTACAGATGCATCCCACCATGCCTAGCTTTTCACCTGGATTCTGAGGATAAAGCCCAGGTCCTCATTTTTTAGTGCACAGCAGGTATTTTTCCCACTGAGCCATCTCCCCAGCCGACTTTTGAAGTTCAGGTACAAACGTCATTCATCGGGGGAACAAAAATGGACATCAAGCTTGTCTCCTGTAAGGTGCCTCGTGGATTAGGTGCCTGTCCAGTCTGATGGACTCCTGACTGTGATGCCCAGGGGGAAGGGAAGGAATCTCACAGAAGCATGAGAGGAGGCTAGTCTAGGCTTAATCATTTCTGTTTCAGGTAATGCTGAATACGAGCAGAGAAGTCTCCTGTCTGTGGAGTAGAAAGCATATGAGAAGAATACTTTATCTGGAACAGTGAATTAAATTCTCATGGATAGAACTGGAAATAAAAAGGACAATTAACTTCACATTAAGTTACAAAAACTCTTGGTACTAATAATTAGCTAGAGGTTAACTGGAAGGTCAAAGGGCACACAGCACATCTTTCTTCCTGTGAGTCAAAGAATCGGTGACATAATCACTCTTATAGCTATTCACACCAGAGTCACTGTCATCAAACTTCCTGGATGTAGTTGTCACAAGTCTCAGAAAAAAAGGATGGGACCGGCACCTAATGATCACAGTTGTCACGTTTGCACGGGATGTCCTATGCCCTTTTCTATAGCTCGATTTCCCGATGTGTGAAAATGAATGTTATGATTCAGATCTGGGGACCCACCAAGCAGTGACATGAGATGCTGGTGGCAAAACAATCACGGAGATGCTAGGAATGGCCTGAGTCATTTCAGCTGGAGCCAAGTCCAGAATGTTCCTTTCAAACGGCAAGCACAGCTCATCGGCCAAACAGAGCAGGAACCTCATGTGACAAGAGAAGACTTAAGCCTTGGTGGAAGAAATGGGCTCCTTGTCCTGGAGCTGGCACTGAATGCCTTGACACCTTGGTCTGTTTCTGTCTCTTGCTTGGACTTTTGCTTGTGTTTATAAAACCTTGACTGCCGATGCCACCAACAGCATTCATGACTAAGTGCCAACAGAGGTGTTAAAGAGGGCCTGGATCCTTATGGGCACCAGGGGGTCTTCGGAAATTGGCAAAGAGACCCCCAATGGCTTCTTCTTGGCTCTTGCATGTACCACATCATAGCTGAACACAAACTGTAATATTCCATAAATATTATCTATATATTCGTTTTATTATTTGGGTGCAGAATTTCTCCATAAAGCATTTGTGTTTTTGTTTTTCTTTTTTTTTTTTTGGTTTTTCGAGACAGGGTTTCTCTGTGTAGCTTTGCGCCTTTCCTGGGACTCACTTGGTAGCCCAGGCTGGCCTCGAACTCACAGAGATCCGCCGGCCTCTGCCTCCCGAGTGCTGGGATTAAAGGCGTGCGCCACCACCGCCTGGCGCATTTGTGTTTTTGAAGAGCTGATCCCCAGGTGGAAGTGTCCTTGGGAGCTATATCACGTCCCAGGTATGTGTGTGTGTGTGTGTGTGTGTGTGTGTGTGTGTGTACATTTGTTTTATTTATCTTGAGATGAGCAGCCTCACCATGATCCCAGAATCAACAGAGCCAAGAGAGATATCTTGACCCCTCTGAAACAGAGCCAAAAGAAACCCTTTCTCTGCTTAGGTTTTTTTTGTAAGATATTTTTCACAGCGATGGTGTATTGGTTTGAATGAGAATGGCACCCACAGGCTCATGTATTTGAATGCTTGGTTTGCAGTTGGTAGAACTGTTTGGGAAGGGTTAGGAGGTGTGGCCTTATTGGAGGAGGTGTGTCACTGAGAGTGGGCTTCGAGGTTTCAAAACTCCACGTTATTCCCAGTTAGTACAAATCCCCTCTCTCTCCCTCTCCCTCTCCCTCTCCCTCTCCCTCTCTCTCTCTCTCTCTCTCTCTCTCTCTCTCTCTCTCTCTTTCTCTCTGCCTATGGTTGTTGTTTCATTATGTAAGTAAGCTCTTAACTACTGCTCCAGGGCCATGCCTGCCTGTTGCCATGCTCCCCGCCATGACGGTTGTGGACTCACCCTATGAAACTGTAAGCCCCAAATAAATTCTTTTTTTTCCCCTATAAGTTGCCTGAGTCATCATGTCTCATAACAGCAATAGAAAAAAGCAAACAAGACAGCAAGTCTGACGAATCCAGTGACTGATGCATCAGCACAGCATCCCATAGCCATGGGCCACAATGTTGTCATCTATGAACTTCATGCTCAAGAATCATGGTATCTAGTTATCAAAAAAAAAAAAAAAACACATAAAATGATGATGTTTTAAGTAAGCTCAGGATTTTATGTTGGGACATATTCATAGCTATCTTTGGAGGCCTGCCACTCCCTGGCCATAGGTTGGACAGACATGTGTAAACAGTTGTCTCTTGGCAAGCTCGTCACCCCTCACTACAGGGATGGGACCCACTCACTCCTGTGGCCTCATCAGGAAGCCCTCAGCTGGGCCATCATGGCATTCAGTGACTGCTAGGGGATGGAAAACTCAAGGCGTGGGTTTTCTTCCCAGAATCAGTATTTGACCAAGTCTGAAGCAAAGCTCAGAAGTTTTACTTGTAGGACAGTGTTTCTTCCGAAGAGAAGACAAAACAGGTTTCCCAAGCTCTTCCTGACTCGCAGAGAACGTTTTCTGAGCGCTCTCTCTCTCTCTCTCTCTCTCTCTCTCTCTCTCTCTCTCTCTCTCTCCCTCTCCCTCTCTCTCTCCCTCTCCCTCTCCCCTCCCCCTCCTCCTCCCCCCCCTCTCTGTGTAGATCACAAGTCAACCTTAAGTGTTATCTCTTGGCCATCATAAACCTTGTGTTTCCTCCCTAAATAAAGATTTCTCTCTTACACTATGCTTCTTTTTTTTTTAAGATTTAATTTTATCATTTTAAAATGTGTGTGTGTGTGTGTGTGTGTGTGTACATGGGAGTGCACACAAACATGTGGGTATGTGACTTTAATACAGGTACCCAAGGAATCTAGAGGTATCATATCCTCTGGAGATGAAATTATAGACAGTTGTAAGCCACCTGATAAGGATGCTGGGAACCGAACTCTTGGCCTCTGGAAGAGCAGCAAGTGCATTTAATCACTGAGCCCTCTCTCTACCCCTCTACTTTGTGGTTTGGAGACAGGGTCTCTCACTGGTCCAGAACTCACAATGAAGGTAGTCCAGCTGGCCTGTGAGGCTCGGCACTCTACCTCCCCAGCACTGGGATTATGATCACAAGTGTGTGCTCCATGCCCTACATTTTTACATGGTGTCTTAGTCAGGGTCTATATTGCTGTGATAAAACACCATGATCAAAAGGCAAATTGGGGAGGAAAGGGTTTATTTGGCTTACACTTTCACATCACAGTCGGTCACTGAAGGAAGTCAGAACAGGAACGCAAACAGGGCAGGATCCTGGAGGCAGGAGCTGATACAGAGGCAATGGAGGGGTGCTGCTTACTGGCTTGTTCCACATGGTTTGCTCAGCCTCTTTCTTATAGAACCCAGGACCACCATCCCAGGCTTGGCCCCACCCACAATGGGCTGGGCCTTTCCCCATCAATCACTAATTAAGAAAATGCTCTACAGTCTGGCCCCTAGCCTGATCTTGCAGAGGCATTTTCTCGACAGAGGTTCCCTCCTCTCAGATGACTATAGCTCATATGTCTCAAGTTGACATAAACCTAACCAGCAAACATGGGTTCTGGGGATTGAACTCAGGTCCTCATGCTTGCATGGCAGGCTCTTTACCAACTGAGCTATCTTTCCAGACCTCCTCCAAAGCTCATTCATAACAGGGGACCAGGGAGCTAGATGCCTTTTTTCCCTGAGCCCTGGCTTCCTTACCTGTGCCCAGTCGGAATGTTCTGCCGCCATACACAGGCCGACTGCACTCTACTCCCTCCGCCAAGGGTCATGCTTTGAAAATATCTTGACTTCTGTTTTCGTAGCTTGTTAACCTTTTCCTTCCTGACACAATGGTTGCGTTTGTTCTGGCTTTTCTGCAGTAGGAGACGGGGTCTGAGTGGCCTGCATCAAGGCATTTCCCCCTTAATCTCATTACAAGGGTTTCTCAGTCTATAATTCTTCCCAGGATTCCCTTGCTGGGAAGCCATTTCCTCTCCAAACCCTTTCCGCTCTGTGAAGCTGGGAGAGCAAGTACGTTTGGTTTTGCAGAGAAATGAGGAAAGAAAGACAACAGAAAAGACAAAGCCAAGCTGAACAGCACAGGGGGCTGGGGAGATGGTTCAGTTGCTAGAGTGCTGGTCTGAGTTCGATCCCCAGCACACTCTTTAAAAAGCTTGGAATGCTGAGGTTCTTATAACCCCAGCACTGGGGAGGTAGAGAGAACCCCTGAGGCTCACTGATCAGCCATGCTAGCTTAATAGGTCCAGGCCAATGAGAGACCCTGTCTCAAAAAAAAAGAAACCCAAGAAAATAAAGTGTATGGCATTCCTAAGACTGTCCTCTGGCCCCCACAGGCATGCACACAATTGTGCATACAGAATATGAGATTTAAAAAGTCCTGGCACAAAGTGGGACTGAAATCTCGGCTGCTTGGACCTGGAGTTCTGAATCCCAGATTGAACGAGGCAGTCATGAGGTGGCCATCTCATAGTGCCTCCTCTCTACCTGAGACGTAAGACATAGGAGCTGAATGAGCCCATGCTTGACAGCTGGTACCACTCATGGGTTTAGAGAGCATCTTATTTCATCCTCTTGCCCCTCAGATGTTGTCCATCTGCCTGTTTGGCCACCCTGACTAGATTCTTATGAGCATGAGGCATTTCCAGAGTTTTTCTTAGTCTAAACGCCATGGACAAATCCCCATTGAAATTTCATCCGTATGTGCCAGGGTTCACTCTCAGTACTCAAGGAGTGGAGCCAGCTGCTTGTTAAATTTCCAATCTTTTCCCACTGAAATGTTTAGTTCCCCTTCTGAGTCGTTTCATAGATTGTTTCTGCCAAATCAACGGGACAGAGGGTTCTGGGAATGAATGATGGAACTGGAGGAAATTAACCAATAAGATCAACAACAGAGCTGAGCCAACCATTGGAGCCTCACCATCCCATGCAACTGGTACAGGAAGGCGGAAGGAGTGTTTTCCTAACTGCCCGTTCTGGTACCATGTGGCCGCACATGTGTTGCACACAAGTGTCATGCAGATGGAGGGCCATGCCTTGCTTCCTGGGTTAGATGGATGGCAACTGGCCAGGGTTAGAGCCACAGGGACAGGCACTCTGGGGAGGTGGTGCCCACGTCAGTGGGGGCTAGAGCTCTGGAGCAGAGCTGTAGCCCCTGATCTGCTGGCAGTTCACTTCCCCTTTTCAGTAGAATGGGACTAATGTTTGTGCCTACTTCCAAGTCCTGCTTTCTTATGTATTAATGTAAGAATGAGCAGATACACACACACATATGTATGCACATAGCACACATGTTCGTATTTACGTATGTTCATGTGGTAAGACCTAGTGAAGTGAACGGACATGAAAGAAAAACTATCAGACAAATCTGACAGCATCCTAAGCTGACTTATCCTTTGCTACTTCCTCTTCATTATGTTTTCCTGAAAAGGCATGTGTGGGTGAGGGAGGGGGTGCAGAAGCCCCGTGCCCTGGTGCTGCAGTAGCTTACCAATCGCCATGAATCTTGTAGTCTGTAACCTTTGTCCGTTGACTCGGAGCAGTGACTCACTCTGACTCAATGGACCCTAAGACTTCCCGTTGACCCCCCTCGCGACACAGCAGTTCTTCACAGCTCAGAGCCCTCTGGGTAAGGACGCTGGGAATTTGGAGGATGGGGACATTTGGAAGTGATTGAAAAGTCGTTTCTGAGACTGGGGAATAGTTTACTTAGTAAAGGGTTTGTCTCACAAGTGTGAAGACCCGAGTTCCATCCCAAGAATCCATGGTTTGTTTTGTTTGTTTGTTTGTTTAAAACAAAACAAAACAGGCATGGTGGTGTGCTTGTAATCCCAACCCTGGGGAAGGCAGGGACAGGAAGGTCCCTGGACACTGGCCAGTCAGCCTAGCCTACTTGGTGAGTTCCAGGCCAGTAGGAGAGTCAGTCTCAAAAAACAAGGGGATGGTGACTGAGGAAAGACAGCCCACGTACCATTGATCTTCACTTACACATGTACACATGTACATTTATTCCTTCTCATGCGTGTGCACCTCACATTTGCATATGCATACACACACACACACAAAGTCCATGTTTGCATGTAAGACTTTATTTTTCTTTGACTTTCAAGCTGAGAAATTACATGCAAACTTGTTCCAGGAGAAAAGTATTTACTAATTATTATCACTGAGAATCCCTGTATCTGTCTACTGGGTGGAGAGCAAGGATGGAGCAGCCTCTTTGCACTCCTCACCCAGATGCTGTGACCTAAAAGCAGCTGGCCCCTTTTAAACATCCTTTAGTCCTGGCAATGACCAACGATGGTCATTATCAGCCAACTACCTGGCCATGGTTTAGCAGAGAGAAATGAATGTATGCACAGATGGGGAAACTTACAGATATAACCAAACCAAGCTAGTGGGAACTCATCAACTTTGGACCGACAGCTGTGGAGTCTGCATGGGACTGGACTGGGCCCTCTCCATATGGGAGACAGTTGTGTAGCTTGGTCTATTTGAGGGGCCCCTGACAGTGGGAACAGGATCTATCCCTGGTGCATGAACTGGCTTTTTGGAGCCCATTACCTATGGTGGGACACCTTGCACAGCCTTGATGCAGGAGGAGGGGCTTGGACCTGCCTCAGCTGAATGTGCCGGGCTTTACTGACTCCCCATGGGAGGCCACATCTTTTTTTTGTTTTGTTTTGTTTTGTTTTGTTTTTTTTTGAGACAGGGTTTCTCTGTGTAGCTTTGCGCCTGTCCTGGAACTCACTTGGTAGCCCAGGCTGGCCTCGAACTCACAGAGATCCGCCTGGCTCTGCCTCCCGAGTGCTGGGATTAAAGGCGTGCGCCACCACCGCCCGGCCAGGCCACATCTTTTCAGAGGAGGGGATGGGAGGTGGGCTGGGGGCAAAGACTGGGGGGGGAGCGGGGAGCGGGAGCGGGAGCGGGGATGAGGGAGGAATCTTCTGTGGTTAGTATGTGGAATGAATAAAAAAAAAATCTTAATAAAAATAAATTTAAAAAAAAATTTATAGAAGATAGATTTATTTAATTTGTTCTCTCTGGTGTGTGTGTGTGTGAGAGAGAGAGAGAGAGAGTGAGAGACACACACACAGAGACACAGACACACACACACAGCGAGAGAGAGAGAGAGAGAGAGAGAGAGAGAGAGAGAGAGAGAGAGAGAGAGAGAGAGAGAGCGCCTGATGAACTTATGCTAAGCTGGCCCAGTCAGTGAGCCCTAGGGATCTGCCTGTTTCTCCTTCTGTGCTGAGATTATCTGAGGGTGTCACCATATCTGGCCCTTTTCAGGTAGTCTCTGGGGTCCGAACCCAGGTCTTCATGCTCGCACGGCCATCACTTTACCTGCTCAGCTACCTCCCCATCCCGGAAGATTCCTCTCCAGAGCCCCTGCACAGCACCTGTGTGTTTTAAGTGACTTGAGGACGCCCGCCCAGCTCCTCGTCCTGGAGTAGGGCTGGGGGATGGACCGGTGGTGGCTGTGATGAAGGTCGGGCTGCACAGATCCAAGTGGAAGCTGCAGCTTTAGTGACGGAGACAGAAGCACAAGAAACTCCATTCATTCAAGTTGTTTAGCAATCTGGCATAAAAGGCTGCTCACATGACACAAAGCTGACAAACTTCTGGGGATGTTCCAAATTAGACAGTAAGGTGTGTGAAGAGCCTGGGGCGTGGGAGGCCCCGCCCTTCCACGGGATTCAGCAGCAACTCTGTTGTGTGGCCTCCATTTCTCATGACTGGTCCCTGACTCACCCTCCTGATGCCCGGCTACACAGAACCCACTTGGAGCAAAGTGATGACAGAGGCCCACTCCCTGCAGGCATCCTCTCCTGAAGTCCCTTTTGTTCTCAGCTAGGCCCTGGGTCACCATCACAGCCTGCCTGGACCTGTTTATCTAGGACTCACCCAGGCTGAGTGGGCTGTGCCAGGCAGTGAAAAGAGGCTTCAGAGGGTTTGGGGAGGTGACTCAGTGGGTAAGAGTGCTTGTTATGCAGGCATAAGGACCTGAGTTCAAATCCCCAGTGCCCATGTGAAAAATGCAGTGTGGCTGTGTAAGGCTGTAGCTTAAGCACAGTGGGAGGAGGAGAGGAGGGGAGGAAGGGAGGAGGGGAGGAGGGGAGGAGGGGAGGAGGGAAGGAGGGGAGGAGGGGATGAGGGAAGGAGGGGACGAGGGGAGGAGGGGACGAGGGGAGGAGGGGACAAGGGGATTAGGACTTGCCAGCAGCCAACCTAGCTTCATGAGCAGGAAACGACCCTGTCTCAAGACATTAAGGCAGAGAGAGATAAAACAGGGCACTTTGACCTGCGTACACACATACACATGTGGATTTACAACACACACACACACACACACACACACACACACACACACACACCCACCTTTCTTCTGTAAAATTTTCTATTCTGTTCTTTCCACATGCAGCTTCCTTTCTAACAGTGTCCCTGAGAGTCATAGGAAGACAAATGTTCATACTGACTGGAAGCTTAAGAATCACAGTCCAAAACCATGAACCAGTCTCTAAACCTAACTTATTCTAAACCCTCTTCTTTGCTCCAAACCAGGCTGACAATATGTTGGGAATAGCATGAATATGAAGCCTACTGGTCAGCAACACGGTTTTCTAGACAGGTACATCTGGTCAACCATTCCTCCTCATTTTCCATTAGCAAGTGATTGAAATACATCAAAGAGACAAAGGTTAGAGTCCTGACTAATCGATTACCTTTAGTGCTTTGGGAAAGCTCTTAACACCTTTGGGTCTCCGTTTCTCTCTTGGGGGAAAAATCCAGAATAACAGTAGTCTTAGTAAAATAATAAAGTAATAATAATAATAATAATGGTTTGTTGAAGTCTCACGGTTACACTGAGAATGTAGTGACACAATGTATATAAAATAACTTAAAAGAATAGTCATCAAAATATCACATAGCATTATTGATAATGTTTTCACAGCCTTTCAATCACTTAAAAGCAGACAGCCAAACTACTTCCATAGTGACTTTCAAGGAACAACAGTCAATAGGAACCCACCCCTTATCAGTAGTTACACCTGTTTTGTGCAAAGTCCACGGTATCCAGGGCTGAGTCAGCCCAGCTCCTGTGGCTCCTGACTCTGGCATCCCCTGTGCTGTGACCTAATGCTATTACTCACATGATCTGAGTTCCAGATACTTGCCCGCGGTGCTGGTAGGATCATTGCTACCTTTGATGCTTGTTTGCAGCTAGCTCATCACTAAGGCATCGACAATGTCGTGCCAGTGTCTGAACTTGCTCTTGGAGTCTCGTGCTTGGCGTTCAAGGCCCTCTGTAGGTGGAGCTTGGTCTATCTTCCTGCCATTTGCTGTTCCCCTCGGTCCCCAGTGCTCTCAGCTTCTCTTGAGAACCCCAGGCTTGTCCCGTGGTGTATACACTTGCCTTCTTCTCTTCTGTTGTCATGCTTGGCCTCTCCATGCGTTTCCTGATCTTGCTTCAGTCACACCCTGACTTCCCAGGTCCTTGACTTTGAAGGCTTGGGCATCACCTCATGGTAAAATTTCCCATGAGTGTCTCAGGCAAAGGCGGCACCTTGGTTCAGTATCCTCAGCTCCTCCACCTCGTGCCATGTTCTGCTCTTGGTTCAAATATCTGTGGATGTGTCTTCTCTCTCCTCTGATGGGTATTGGCAGCTACTTCTGCTGTGAAATTTGAAGTCTTCAGAAAGTGGAGCATGCATCTTATCTCCATGGACAAGTCCAAGTCCATCAGCCCAGACATGTACAAACAAGTGTGAACTGCTGCCTAAGGAACTCCAAGGATGGGGACAATCTGTGGGATACAAGCCTTCCTTTAGTCTCTCTCTCTCTCTCTCTCTCTCTCTCTCTCTCTCTCTCTCTCTCTCTCTCTCCTCTCTCTCAGAGGAAGAGATGAAATCAGCATAGGTATGGTATTCCTATGCTGGGCCACCCCTGAGCAATGACAGAAAAAAGTCTCAGATACACCCATCAGTTCAGTAGTGAGGGACCCTGAAACCAGTATTGTATAAAAGAGGCCGACACAGGAATGCCGCCGGGTTGTGTTCATGCCAGTCTTGAGGGGAAAACTGGGTTATGGCTGCCTAGGTGGTCCTCAACGGTGATGAGGCCAAGGGGCAGGAGGGAGCTTTTCTAGCCCGACCAAGTTGTTCAGTCATGATGGTACCTCGAGGACAGGTCAGTCGTCAGGCTGTCCAGTTCTTCTCTGTCTCGGTGCATGTAAATTAGGCTCCAGTGAAGTTGACAGGAAAATGAGTAGATAACTAAGAAATCTTAAAATGTAAATGGGAGGAACGGGGAGATGGCTCAGTGGAAAAAGCATTCACCACGCAAGCATGAGTACCTGAGGTCAGAATCCCAGATCCCACATAAAAGTCAGGTGTGGTGGCATATTACAGCTCTTGTGGAGTCACAGCTGTAACTCCAGAGCTGAGGAAGGACAGAAAGAAAAATCCCACTGGTGAGTTCCAGGTCCCAGTGAGAGATCCCACCTCAAAAATGAAATGTAGATGATTCCTAAGGAAATCACCCGAGGTTGTCCCCTGACACCTCCCCCATGTAATCGAACACACACACACACACACACACACACACACACACACACACACACACACACACAAAGGAAAGAATTCTTGCCCCCTAAATACAGGGGGCAGTGAGGGAAAAAAATAAATCAATTGAAGTTACCTGGAGTCATATCTGGTATGCAAATTTCAAATACACACCCAACAGCCATGACTGGTGGGCAAGGCGGAAGCCAACATGCCATCAGGACATGGCTCCATGTATCTGCCAGTGTCAACACAGGGTTTAAACGTCTGGATCACCATCATGGATGTGGGATACCAGATCCAGGGAGCAGAAAACAGAGAAAGAGGAATCCGTAGACACCAAGGGACCCATGTGCTCTGAACAAAGGACGTGAGGGAATGCGGGAATGCCTCAGTGTTGTTGCTCAGAGGAGGGATGGGCTTCTCCATCTCCAGCTCTTCCACACCTGTCTTCCACTCTAGCTTCCACAGACACAACCTCTAGTTTCTTCCCTTCTGGTCTGGTCAGTGACTCAAGGCTGGTTCAGTGGCTTCTTAGGCTGACTAAAAATCTTACTTGTCTGTGAGTTTTCTCAGGCTGCCTTGAACGTGCTTGGCGTGGCGTGGCGTGTGTGTGTGTGTGTGTGTGTGTGTGTGTGTGTGTGTGTGTGTGTGTGTAATTCTCTTTCTAACCAAAGCAGGCTGCTGGAAAACCCAGACATGAGCCACTACCTTTTCAATAAAGCCTGAGACAAATGTAAAATATAGGGACTGGAGAGTTGGCTCAGTGGTTAAGAACACTTGTTGCTCTTGCAGAGGACCCTAGTTCAATTCCCAGGACCCATATAGGAGCTCACAACCATCAATACTTCCAGTTCCAAAGGATCCAATGCCCTCTTCCAGCCTCTTGGGGCACTGCGCTCATGTTATGCACATACACACATATAAGCAAAACATCCATACACATAAAATAAAAAAAAAAATCTTTTTTAAAATTTAAAAATTAAAACAAAGCAAATATAAAATGCTGTAGAAACACTGTAGAATAACAGTTCTTAGCCTGTGGGTTCTGAGCCTTTTGGGGAGTTGAATGACTCTTTCACAAGGATTACTTATCAGAGGTCCTGAATGTCAGATATTTACATTATGATTCATAACTAGCAAAATCCCAATTATGAAGTAGCAATGAAAATAATCTTATGGCTGGGAGTCACCACAGCACAAGGAACTTTATTAAAGGGTCACAGCATTAGGAAGGTTGAGAACCATTGGTGTAGAGCCTTCTTGCCCTTAGCAGCTCACAAATGCCATTTTGTAACACCCCTTTCTGAACCTATGTGAACTTTACAGGAAAATGGAGAGATAGTAATGATGGTGTGGGATATCCCCCTCCTGTCTCACTTTGTGGATCTTGATGTTCTCAGGTCATCCCACCACAGAAAGGAGAAAGCCAACACTGTTCTCAGTCATGCTCTGCAGGACGCTCCTAGTCGTCTTTGCCACAGCTGACACATCAAACCGCTTATTTCATTTGGGGAAACGCATGCAGACCTGCCTAGGTTACTGTTAATTAACAATGGTGTTCACTATTGAAGGAAATATCACAAAAATTGGTAACTAGATGTGTACACACACACACACACACACACACACACACACACACACACACACACACACACTCCTATCGCTCCCGCAAGACTCCATCCCTCCGTGTTTACATGTGGTGGTGCCAGCCCTCTTCCCAGTTGTTCTGATTAGCCTGTGATCCTTGTTTGTTTTGCACTGAGTACCGTTTCTCACCCCCAGCCCCGCCAAATTCTCACATGAAAATCCCTGTCCTAAAGATAGTAGGAGTATTAGGGGGTGAAGCCCGTGATCAGGTCATGAGAGGGTTTTCACGAATGCAGTTAGTGCCCTCCTGAAACAGGCCCAGAGAGTGCCTTTGCCCTTCCCGCCATGCACACACAGACTGTAAGTGTCCACGAACCAGAAGGCTGCCGGTAGCAGACACTGAACCCTCCACGCCATGACCTGGGTCTTCCAGCCTCGGAAAGATGAGTGGTGAGCTTCTGTTGTTTATAGGCCACTTCTTTTTGTAACTGCAGCACAAGCAGACTACAATTCTGACCAGGATCACATGAGCTAACCTGTTTTTGATGGTTTGTGTGTTCTCTGTCTGTCTAGACAGGGCATGTGTCCTCTTGTCATGACAGCGTAGAACGCCACTGTCCTTGTCTGCTTCCGATGGCTGTGACAAAACTCTGGCAGAAAGCAACTTGAGGGGAAAGGGTTCCTTTGCTTCCATGTCCAGAACAGTCTATCATGGAGAGAACTCAAGCATGTTCTCCAGGCTCCTGTTCAGTTACTTTTCTTATACCTCTCAGGACCACCTGCCCAGGGGTGGCACCACCCACAGTGAGCTGGACCTTCCAACATCAACTATTTAATTAGAAAAAAATGTCCAACGGACTTGCCTATAGGCCAACCTGATGGAGGTGTTTTCTCAGTTGAAGTTCCCTCTTCCTAGATGACCCACCCTCGTGCTAAGTTCACAAACCACTAACCAGCACAACCACCTCTTATTCTTAGTGAAAAGATTTTTGGCTCTATGCTCAATATTCAAACCTCAGCTTTAGGTTGTAATCTGAAAGAATTTACTTCATTTCCCTGTGTCTAATATTCTTATATGCAAAACTATATTGCCATAAAAATGCGTTTGCAAGTTCTTTTTATAGGTGATGTGTGTGTGTGTGTGTGTGTGTGTGTGTGTGTGTGTGTGTGTGTGTGTAGTGCTGGTGCCCACAGCTCTGCAATGCTATACAAGGGCTCTACCATTGAGCTATATCCCTAGCCCCACACATAACAGATTTGCTCACATTACTTTTAATACAGAGCCACCCTAGGAACTTTCAGTCACAAACCCTTTGTATATTTCCTGCGTCGGATACAGAATGGGAACACTAGTTTTGGATATCTGTCAATTGACAAGTGTTTCACCTTTCACTTTTCTACCAGTTTGGGTTTTAAGTAGTGCATTTGTATCAGATGTGTGTGTGTGTGTGTGTGTGTGTGTGTGTGTGTGTGTGTGTGTGTGTGTGTGTTGCTCATGGAAGGCAAAAGAGGGTGTTGGATCTCTTGGAAAAGGTGGTTGTTAGCTGTCCAGTGTGGGTGCTGAGAACTGAACCCAGGTCCTCTGCAAGAGCAGCAAGTGCTCCTAACGGCTGAGCCATCTCTCCGGCCCTATTAGTGTATTCTTATAAGCCAAACAGTACCAGAGTTAGTAGAAGCAGCACAAAATATGCTCCAACTCAATAAGCAAAAGTCATAGATCTAAGTGGCAGACTCCATGTCCCACAGCAGACTGTTCATTTATCTTTCCTGTAATCAATTTTGAGTAGATATGTTACCACTTTTCCTGTAAAACAAGCAGTGAGCTTATGTTCTGCTAATAGATGTATTCTGTTTTCACCCTTTGAACCAATATGGATTGTTCTCGAGTTTACTAATAGTAGCTGTATTTCTTTTCTGCTGTGTGTGTGTGTGTGTGTGTGTGTGTGTGTGTGTGTGTGTGTGTGTGTGTCTGTGTGTGCCTGCATGAGTTTATGTGCACCACATGCATGCAGATGCCCTCAGAGGCCACAAAAGTGTATCAAATGCTGCCAGAACTGGAGTTACAGGCTGTTGTGAGCCACTTGATATGGGTTCTGGGACCATAACCTAGGTCCTCTGTAAGAACAGTAAGCACTCTTAGTTCATGAGTTCTTGCTAGGCAGTGGTATACTGGTAAATAATCTCTCTAAAAAAATGTTACTCCTACTGTTTAGCCTTTGTTGATTTCTATAATGGAAATATTTTCACTGTAATGGTTAGTTTTAAATGTCAGCTTGGCACAACCTAAAACCATCTGTAAAGAGAGCCCGAATAAGTAGTTGCCTAGATCAGGTTGCCCTCAGAGCATGTTTGTGGGGATTGTCTTGGTTATTAGTTGATGTAAGAGGATACAGCCCTCTGTAGGCAACACCATTCCCTAGGCTGAGCTCGTAACTGTATAAGAGTGAAGGAAGATAACTGAGTAGCAAACAGACAGCATGGATGCATCCACTTTCTTGACTGTGAATGCGATATGACCAGCTGTCTCAAACTGCTGGTACTGTGACTTCCCTGCAATGACGGACTACAGCCTGGAATTGTTAGCTAATTAAGACCTTTCCACCCCTAAGTTTCTTTTGATCAGCGTAGTTTTCACAGCAACAGAAAAGAAACTAGAACACTCACCATGGGAGATTTCAAACTTCCAGTGAGATACATAACACAATCTGCCCCTACCTGTCAGGAGGCACGTTCCTGCCCCTTCCCATACCATGTCTTCTACAACACGTGAGTAAGAACATTTACAGCTCTTCAAGGAAGGCATTAACAGCCATTCTGTTGAGGACAAAGTGGGCTGGGGAGACATTCTGTTAGATCTTACATAACTACTATCAGGTCACTTGGATTTATGCCAAGGTCTACACGATTCCCAAACCCACATCTTCCTGGCCTATCACATTCCTTGCTACTTGGCTATGTGGAAGAATATGTTGTATAGACAGTCTTGATTTCTAGAAAAATAGGGCGAGCAGGATTGTCTCTAAGACTGTCCCTGAAATCTAACCAGCCTTGAGAGGTAGGAACTTTCTCCCAACCAGGATGGGAGGTACTAGATCACTGGGGCATACGTCTCTGTGAGATCATCTTTAGCCATAGTATACTTTCTAAGTGTCCAGTGGTTCCCGGGAGGGGTGGGTAGGTGTGTTATGAAGAGGGCTTTCTCACAGAAGGACTCAGGAGGGACATGGCTACTCCTTCCCTTCCAACAGCTACCAGACAGCAAAATGGGCCAATTCTCATGATGCTGTTCTGTGAGCAAAAGAACATTCCAGAATATAGCAACTGGAGTGTCAACTAGGCCCTGTATTTTAGGGCTCTTTCTTTCAGCCACTCTTCTTTGTGTTTAAACTAGAGACAATAGTGTTCATCTCGATGACCCCAGGGGACCAATGAATATAGTCTCCAGTGGCTGTGAAAAGACCAGAGGCCTATCAAGGCACAGTGTGATTATTTACTCCCATGACTTCATTTTCTCAATATGGCATCTTGCTATAAGACTCAGACAGATCCAAAGCAAACCAAACAATTGCTCTCCACACTTCCTGCAGTTTAAAGGTTCTGCACTATGGAATAATGAGATGCACTGGCAATAACACCCTGTGCTTGAGTCACACCTTTCCTCTGAGGAACTCTTTGCAGACCCATGACAAGTTGTCGACAGACAGACAACTTAGAGGGAGAAAAGAGACCTGTGCCATAAGAAGCCACTCTGGGGATGACAGCTGTTCTAGCTCACAAATTGGCAACATGGTGTATTTCCGGTCTCAACCAGATATAAAGAAGCCCGATGGGCAGGGGACTCAGTGTAGCCAAGGAAGCTGAGACCCTCTGGTCATCTACCCAGGAGAGTAACACGGCCTGAGACAATCCCCATGCCCAAGTGACTGAGGGACAAGAGGTTACCCACGGCTCCGATGTTTGATCCAAAGGGACAACTGCCAGATTTTCCCTAGGGGCAGATGAAGCCTGTGGTCGATTCAGCAATGTGGACTCGAGGACTCCCACCTGACATCATCCCCCCTTGCACCTTCTGCATTGACTGCCCAGTGTGCACCCACAGCTGTGCACATCAGCTGCAAATGTCAACAGGGACCGACAGAGTTTTAGGAAATGGGGAGGCAAAGGCCTTGGCTGAGAGTCACTCTTCACATCCAGATGCTGTGGTGGGGGGTGGGTGTGCTAGAGGTGGAGAGTGAGGCCAACAGAGGAAAAGGCAAGAAAGCAACACGCATCACGGCAACATGAAGCACGGGGCTCAGTAGGCAGGGCCAGTCTTTTCACATACACTGTCCCCTTTGGTCCTCAGGGAAAGCCTGGGCACAGGTTTGCTCTTCATCTTTAGAAGAAAAAAAGAAAACAGGGGTCAGAGTAGGTGAGGTCATTTGTCAAAGGCCACACAGCTACCCCGGCCTCATGCAGCAGGACCAGAATTACAATCCCAATCGTTCAGATTTTAGATTCAGTCAGATATCAGGAAAAGGAGTTGAAAGTAGGCTGGTAGAGAGAGTGTGAGAGGCCATGGTCAGGAGCTGTCGTGTATGTAGGTCATGAGGAACTGAGGTACTGGATCTGCAGGGAACACTGGGAGAGGGAAGAGTTTGGAGAAGGAGTGTCTGGAGGGACAAAGAGGAAGATAATGCAGGGAAGTAAATTGTCTGTGTGTGTGTGTGTGTGTGTGTGTGTGTGTGTGTGTGTGTGTGTGTGTGTGTGTGCATCTGCATGTGTTCATGTATGTGAGTGCATATGGAAGCCAGAGTTCAAAGCTGAGTGTCTTCCTCAATTGCTCCCAACTTTATTTTTTGAGACAGAGTCTGTCACTGAATCTGTAGCTCACTGATTCAGATTGACTTGCTGACTAGCAGGCCCTATGGATCCCCCAGTCTTAGCTTTCTAGCACTGATATTACAGGTGCATGTCTTTATATCTGGCTTTCTAGTGTGGGTGTTTGGGACCAAATGTGGGTCCTCATGTGTGATTTTAATGTTAATTGTCATCTTGACAGACTCTAGAAACACCTGGGGGAATGACCTCTGGGCATGCCTATTTGGGATTATCTTGATTGATGCAGGAAGACTTACCCACTACAGGTGGCACCATTCATGAACGAGATCCTTTCTTCATGAATGTGTTCATGGAGGAAGGAAGCTGAGCAGTACCCAGCCCTCTCTGCTCCTCTGGATGTGATGTGACCACCTTTTCAATGCCGCCTTGACTTCTCCACTGTGATGGACTGCGCCCTGAACTCTGAACAGAAACAAGTCTTTCCCTTAAGCTGCTCCTGTTGGGGTATTTCATCTCACCAACGGGAGAAGAAGCTGAGACATCATGCCTGTGCTGTACACACTTTACCAACCGGGCCATCTCCTTAGCCATGGATCTTAATCTTTGTTGAATTGCACTCCCCTGGGCACTGATAAAAGAGCAGCGGACAATGTCCCTAGAAAATGCACCAGGCGTCGCACGTGTTGAAAAACTTTCAAGGGCTCTCTGGTGAAGGGAAAGAGGCTTGCTTGTGCAGGAGGTGGAACACTGGCTTCCCAGTTTGGGGGCACTATTGGGATACCTCTGTACTTATTTTCAGAGTTCAGAGGAGAGCTCTGAAAGGATGAATCTAAAGCCAGGCCTGTTTGTTTTTCCTAATGTGATAGGGGTCTCTTTGTTTCAGACAAGTGAGGCAGCCTGTCACTCCTATTTCATGCATCCCTATAGGAGGATACAGGGTGCTCCAGGAAGACTGGGGTTCCAGAGTCACCAGGGGAGAGGAGCCCTTGGCTTCCAGTAGTCACATCTCAGAAGGAGAAGCCCTTTTCCCACCTGTTGGAGGTAGTGAAATCCTCACCAGCTTCACTGTAGGACAGATTCTAGCCACAGGAATAGCTCAGAACTCCCTGGTGGGATAATGTAGATGTAATTCTAAATAGTCTTATTCAATAAGAAACACACAGCCAAATGCAGAGTTAAAAGCCCAAAAAGTCAGAGCACTAGCAAATAGCCTTTAGCTTACCAGTCACTGTGTCCTTCCCCTCAGAAAGAGACCTACTTCCTGTGTGTCTGTATTTTTATTGACTTTCTGTTCTGCCTTCTCATTGGTTCTAAACCTAACCACATGACTTCTTCATCACTGCCTGTCTATACAGACCTCCAGGTCTCTATGGTTGGTACTTGGATTAAAGGCATATGTCACCAAGTTGGCTGTGTCCTTGAACACACAGACTTTGCCTGCCATGTGATTAGATTAAGGGCGTGTGCTACTACTGCCAGACTTTTGCTAAATGGCTTGCTATTAGCTGTGACCCCCAGGCAGCTTTATTTATTAACATACAAATAAAATCACATTTCAGCACAAATAAAGTATCACCATAGGATAATATCCAAATTCACTGTTGTCAACTTGGAGGTCTGAGAGCCTCTGGCTTTGGAACTTCCTGAAAGTACCTTTCAACCCTCAGAGAAGGTCCTGGGCTCACCACCAAAACTTCAGAGCAAGGAAAAGTAGCTTATCAGTGCCTAAATTGCTGTTTGGCTTTAAAAGCTTTAGAAATAAGGGTCAAAGGTAAAGGAATTGTTTCAAGGAGACCACCCCACTAACTGAAGACTGTTCCGTCAAGTCAAACTTTGTAGAAAAATCCATAGAGGAGACAGGAAACTGCCACCGTAGGCAGACTTTTCTGTCCCATCAGCTGCTCCCCAAAATAACCACACAGAGACTTAATATTAACTATAAATGTTGACAAATAGCTTAGGCTAATTTTTAGCTAGCTCTTATAACTTAAATTAACCTATTTCTATTAATCTATGTGCTGCCTGAGGCTTGTTTACCTCATCTACATACTTCCCAGCCTGCTTGCTTGGCATCTCGTGGTGTCTCCTCAGATTCTTCCTCCTTCTTCTTCCCAGCATTCTCTTATTCTGGTTCTCCCGCCCAACCTTATTTTCTAGTCATCTGCCAATCAGCTTTTTTATTGACAATGAGAGCAACACATCTTCACAGTGTACAGAAGGATTATTCCACAGCACTCCACAACTGGTTATCAACATCTAGCTTTAAGAGCACATTTTTTAAAAAGACTTATTTTATTTTAAATTATGTATATGTGTATGTCTATATGTGGGTATCTGTGTGTAAGTGAAGGTGCCCAGAAAGGCCAGAAGCATAGAATCCTCAAATCTGGAAGTACAGTTGTGAACTGCCTGGTGTGGGTGCTAGGAGCCAATCTCGGCCCTGTGCAAGAGCAGTATGTGCTCCTACCCCCTGAGCCATGTCTCTAGCTCAAATGTGTTTTCCTGGAGGTGCAGAGATAGTTCAGTTTATAAAGCACTTGTCTCGCAAGCATGAGGACCCGAGTTTGATCCCCAGAACCCATGTAATTATTCAGGTTTGGTGGCTTATATAAGAGAGCATTTGATTTGGGGACTCGGGTTCCAGGGTCCATCCACTATCTTGGCAGGGAGCTTGGCAGCAAGGAAGCAGGCATGGTGTTGGAGCAGTAGCTGAGAGCTTACATCTGATCCACAGGGGGCAGAGAGGAAGAGGGCTAACTAGGAATAATATGGGCTTTTGAAACCTCGAATCCCACCCCCAGTGCCACACCACCTCTGACAAGGCCACACCTCCTAATCCTTCCCAAACAGTTCCACCAACTGGGGACTAAGCATTCAAACATATGAACCTCTAAGGGCCATTCTCATTCAAACCACCACAGTGGTACACACTTGTGACCCCAGGGTATGGAAAGTGGAGACAGGCAGATCCCCAGAACTTGCTTCAGCCAGTCAGCGATCTTGCAGACTTAGGCTCAGGTGGTATTTGGGGTCACAGCACTGCCCTTCCTTCCCAGGCCCTGCCCAATCCAGTCAGACACTGCCTGTATTTGAAGCCACTTTTCTGGGCCCCAGGCTGGTCAGAACAGAGCAGGCCCCAAGGTCAGCAGCCTCCAGAAGTCCATGAAAAACACGCTCCCTCTCACACAGGGGTCCTATGTTACCCTTTACAAACAACACTTACGCCCTGCCTTTTTCTGTCCCTCTTTTGAGTTTACTCTATCTCACCACTCAGATCTGCAGGAGTCTCTCCATGCCTCTACTTTCCTCCGACACAGGAAATGGGTAGAAATTCTGGGTGCCACCCTTCAAAGCCAGTGGGGCAGAGATGGGGTGAGGATGAGACATACAAGGACTGGGGGAGGTGAGGGCAGGTGGAGAGGTGGACTGGTGACGGTGTGTACATGCTCAGACTTAGGGCTCCCATGCTGGAGATCCTGTGTGTCCACTCTGGGCATTTACTGCCCACATGGGAAAATATTTCATCTTTCATGTTGCTTCTGAGTGGCAAATATATGCTTGTTGCATTATGCCTGAGTAGTCTTACATCAAAATTTGCCCTCTATGGAGAAAAAATATATATATTAATTATGTTTTGGATTGACTTCATAGACATCTGGGAGCATAATTTAAGTATAAACTATACTCGAGACTCGCAGTGTTATTATTCTTATTTGATTTTTAACCCTAAGAATTTTCCAGTCTGACAGCCAAACCAACATTTGGGCAGATTTGCAGCTCTCTGGAGCTGAAGCCAACCCAATGTTCTGCCCAAGGGAAAAGGTCCAGAATCCTGGAACTCAGAAGTGACACCCTCTCCCTGTGTCCCCATCGCCACCCATTCCCAGTGACCTCTGGAGACACTTTTGTCACCTCGGGCTGGCCTTGGAGCCCGTGAACATTTGAGAAACTGCTTGCTTCATGGGCATCCAGCTTGCCCTGTGTCCCCCTGACACACTCGGTCCACACAGCTCTGGGTAAACTGTCTTCTGCATACCCCTCTCACTGTTGCCCAGGCCTCCCTGGGGAGAAAGGAAGGTTGTCAATAGGTCATCTGACAATAGTAACCCTGGGTGCCATCACTAGCAAGTCCCACCCCCAGGTCTCTGAAACTGGGCACTTCAGCCACAGAAACCCTGCCTGTGGATGGGTGGAACTGAGAACCCCCAAACTCTGCAACCCCAGTGCTGTCCAAGCCATCAAGCTTCCTTTGAGTTCTTCATTGTTTTGGAGTGAAGTCTACATGAACGCTACATATGTGTGTACACATACAGTATCACACCACACACACACACACACACACACACACACACACACACACACACACACACGTCATCATGGTCATACACCCAACCATCCTAAGAGCACATCACACACTAGTATCACAGTCAGCCACAGATCCCAAGTCTCTCTCTACAGATTACACTCTACATTCCTTATTGTATTTTCTGGGTGACCAGGAGGAATTATGGTAGGAAGAACTTCCATTTTGACCAGGCATCAAGGGGAACACAGTCTTTTCCTTTCACTTCAGTTCAACACATCTGAGAACTGACGAGACTCCACAGAGAGAACATGGCTGCCACACATGGTGCATTCTGTTTTCTGCTCCGCTATCTCCATGGTTCTGGGGCTGGAACCACAGGACACATTTATGCTATTACCTGAAGCCTAGGTCTCCACATGGAATGGGTCAGCAGGGTGGAGTCAGCTGCATTCCTGGAAGTCATCACTACATTGGAACAGCCGTGAGTAAGCAGCTCAGTTTATGCTGAGGAGACTGTGAAATGCTGCACCGAGTCAAAATTAAATATCCTTCCAATTTAATTCTCCCCAGGCCAGCTCCTCGAAATTTCCAAAGCCATCTCAATGTCCCAATAACTGATGAAATATGGAGAGGCAACACTGGGGTGTAAAGAAAGAAAAAGTTTTCATCTATTTCTTTCACTTTTGTAAGTTTACAAAACCCACGTCCACGAGAACTGAGTGTTCTGGAGCCTCAGAGTCCACGGAAAGGACAGCTCATGGAAGGCCCTAAAGGTAGCCCTGGTTAGCCTCAGAGAAAATTCACCTCTTGTGTAAGCAATTTATTCTGAATTGAAGTATTCCATCCTGGTGGGATGCTCTTTAAGACATGGAAAGTTCTAAAGGGAAGTTGTTAAGACTCAGGAAGTGAACAACTCACAAGTCCTAGGAAGTCCCCAAAGCTTACTGATGCACAAGCCCTGCCCCTAAGGTTATGTAAGCAGTAAAGGCAGCTGAGGAAAGTGGAGTCTCCTTCCTGCTGAGCTTCCTATGAGTCATACAGAGAGCCCCAGGGTTCCAGCTTTCATGAGTGATGTCACCTATGCTAGGGTGGGCTTTTTAGTGACGTAGCTGCCTTTGAGTTGTCCCTGCTCTTGTAAGTAACCCCTCACCCACACTTCTGCAAGTAATCCTAGTAAGCTTTTTGGTTCAGCAAGTTGGACTTCAGTGGTGTTATTATTTTGGCCTATTGCTAGTTCCCTTTTGGGGGTGAGTAGACAGCTGTTCACATCTCTCTGGGAATAGTGTTTCATACACCTCCGTGCACAGAATTTTACAACAGCTAGTAAAGGAGATAATGCAAACCAAGTATTTGAACTTCCATGAAAGACAGAAGCGAGGGGTCTGGCCAGCAGGGAGAAGCTTGCTCAGCAGAAGAGCTGAGGGCTAGAGACAAGGTAAGGACAAGCGAGCAAGGAACACAACTTCAGAGGTCAACTGTAAGCAAGAGGTTTTGAAGACGGGGGCGCCCAGAACCTAAGCTGAGGGTTTCTGCCGTTAGAGCTGTGCCTCATTTGGAATGGATGGACAGGTGGCGGGGAAGATGTCTTCCAGAGTTCTACGGAAAATAGAGGTCAATTAAATATTTAAATAGTAAAATAGAGGTCAATTAAAATACATAAATTCTGCACAATCATTTTCTTCAAATAACACATTATTTTATTAGAGATACTTCAACCTCTAGACCAGAGATTCTGGTATTTGTATGATGTCCTAGAACCATTTAGCATGCATCCTGAGAGACAACTATAATATTATAGTTGCAGCAATTGTCTATTCGATATCAAATGTTCAAACTTGAAAACATATATACAAGTATTACATAGTATTATGGTTTGAATCTGAAATACCCACAGCGCTGTTTTGAACGCAGTGGACCTTTAGGGGGCGTGGCCTGGCTGGTGAGAGCGGGTCACCAGGCCAAGCCTTTGAAGGTTTTAGCTGCGCCCTGGTCCACCATGATCTGAACAGCTCCACTTCACACTCTCGCAGCCCAGGCTCAGCTGCTCCACTGTATCTTTCCTGCCATAATGGAGAGAACTCTCTAAACCGTGAGTCAGATACACGCCCCCTCCCCTCCATTGTCTCTGGTGTATTCTGTCACAATGACACACAAAACCTATAGAAACAAGGGCAATAGGACATTGGTGGAAACACACAGAGTGGCCTCAAGGTAATGCCCACTTCTGCCTCATGTGCTGCCCACGCCCACCCTCGGGCTTGATGGAGGCTTTCTTTCTGTAACCTGCCACTCCGCCCTGTCTTCACTCAGCCCTGTTCCACACCCCTAGTCCCTCCTTCCGGGGAAGGTACTGGTTCTCAATAACATGGTTCCATGCTGACCTTCGATCCCCTGGATAAGGTTCCTATAAGTCTTCTAAAAGATGTCAGGCAGGGCTGCAGCAGGAACTCAAGAGCTTCCACAGGAAGCAATATGAACTAGGAAGGAGGGCCCAGCTGGTGGGAACGTCGTCTGGGCAGCGAAGTGTATAGGCAAAGAGGAGGCACATGCTAGAGAGAGTGCTGACCGCGTCAGACTGAAATACTGGCAGCTCCAGGAGAAATGCGCACATCTGATCTGCAGGAGAAGCCCTGCCTCATGGTCCTCTCTGTGTGTCCCAGCATAGACCTGCTCAGCTGGGGTAATGTAAGTGTGGCAGATTCACCACGAGCATCAAGCCTGGCTTAAAAAGGATGCTGTTCCTCTTGACGCTTGGAGACCCTCAGAGAGTCTCCCCTGATTGATCTTATTATACTCTGGGCTGGTACTCGCTACCCGGGACTGGCACTTGTGAGCCATCCTGTTATGACTGTACCTGGTCTTCATGGCCAACACCATAAAGATGGGCAAGAGCCCTGCACAGCGATTGGACTCCAGAGAACTCTGAAATACAAATTACCCACTCTTGGGTATTTTTAATAGCAGCACAAACGGACTAAGATACCCAACCTCTGTGTGCTGAGACGGAGTAAAAAGGAAAGCGAGCTGAGCACCAGCTGCCATCTCTCCTGGCTTCCTGACTGTAGATGCAATGGGACGAGCGGCCTCAAGCTCCTGCTGTCGTGACTTCCCACCACAGTGGACTGCACCCTCCAACAGTGAGCCAGACCACTCCTTCTTTAGTGCGCTGTTGTCGAGGATTTGATCAGAACAACGAGAAACTCTCCAGGGAGATGGCCCAGCGGGTAAAGTACTTGCTGCACATACCCGGAGACATGAGTTCGGGTCCCCACCACCCGTGTAGAAGCCAGCTAGGGAGGCATGTGTCTGTAAACCTCAGCACTGGAGAGGTGGGGACAGGAAGGTCCCCAAGGCTCAGCCGCCAGCCAGGCTAGCAGTCAGTGAACTCCAGGTTCAGCAAGAGAAAGTGTCTTTAAAAAAAAAAAAAACAGAAGAATGAATTAATCCTGGATGTCAACCTCTGATCTATATGCACACGACAAAGGCAAACACACACACACACACACACACACACACACACACACACACACAGACAGAGACAGAGAGACACACAGAGAGAGACAGAGAGAGAGAGACAGAGAGAGAGAGAGAGAGAGAGAGAGAATATCAGGATAAATGGAATGTCTAGGAAGGATGCTAAGGTCGTGGGTGGGAGTACAAGGTGGCTAGAGAGGCAGAGGCAGACACAGCCAGGATGCAGACAGGGTTTCCAAACTGACGCATGGTTAATTTGGGTTTGAAATGTCTTTGTTCTGCAGGCCAGAACTTTAGTGTAAACCTGGCATTGGGAAGCAGCTAGAACGGAAGCAAAGAGTCCTAATTCAGCCGCATTTTGAGCTTCTTGGAAAGAAACCACAGCAGTGAGGGGGCGGTTCTCGGCCAATGTCCCAGAGCCTGGGCGGTTTTCTTCTCGCACTTCATCCAGGGACTTGAAATTTCCAAGTAGCCCTTTACCTTAGATCTTGGAGGGTAACTGTATAATATATTGTTCAAACAAGGGCATTCAGAGAACACAAGGGGCAACTAGCCCCTGAGCACAGCAGAGGTGCAGAGGGCAGGCACTCCCTCCCTTTTGAGACAAGAGTAGATTGGATTGGGTCTGGCTGTTTTTTCATGCCGGTGATGGAACTTGGGGCCTTGCACTGGTAGCAAAGTGTTCTACCACTGAGCTACATCCACAGTACCTGGTTCTCTGATACAAAGCCACTGTGTAGCCCAGGCTGGCCTCAGACTCACATCCTTTTGTCCCAGACTCTTGGCATGCTGAGATTACAGGCATGCAACACCACCATGCTACCTGTTTGTCCTTTTTTAAAAAGAGAGAATTATGTCTCTTTATGGAATTCTTTTCTAACAGAATTGTTTTCCTATCTCTTTCCCTCCCCACACCCTTTCTGCTTTGTGGCCTCTCATTCCCAGAGTCCTGCTTTCTGCTCTCATGTCACACATGTTCCTCCCCTTCACCCTTGTGGTCCCTTGTCTAATTTCAAAGTTTACATTGCCCCCTTATTTACACACATGCAAACATTAACAGTTAGGATCTACATATGAAAGAGAACATGTGACTTAGTCTTCCTGAGTCTGGGTCTCCTAGCCAAATATAATACTTTCCAGATCTACCCAATTTCCTGAAAATTCCGTAATTTCATTGTTCTTTATGGTTGAATGAAATTCCATTGTGTATGTACCACATTTTCATTATCCGTTCTCCAGTTGATGGGAATCTAGGCTATCTCCGTCTTCTGGGTGCCGTGAATGGAGCAACAATGACCATGAATGTGCAAGGGGCTCTGTGGTAGGATACAGAGTCCTCTGGTGTGTGCCTAGGAATGGCAAAGCTGGCCATCTAGCTTTCAGGGCACCAAACAAGGAAGGGAATCTCCCCTGTCCCTCACTCACCATGACCACTGGTCACTATGCTTCCCTTTGAGCTTCTTCTAGGTCCAGGGAATGGTTTTCCTACAGGGCTGGATTCTTCAGCCCACAATGAGTGTAGACAGGCTTATTTCAATTTCTCTGTCTTGGCTGCAAGGGTGGAGGGAGTCTGAACACTCACCTTTAAAGGACTTTCTCTGGGCACTCAGAGCACCATTGAAGGGGGGATCTTGCTGCTCCCTGAGCACTGAGCAAACCACTTTGTGGGGGAGTCTGCCCTGACTGCCCATGGACCTTGACAAAGTCCTCGGCAGAGATGCCTACTCCCTTCTCCAGAAGCATCGACTCCCAGACCCCAGGACAGGTCTGTGGGCCTGAATGCAGCTTCCCAAAGATCAAAGAGAGAACTTGTTGAGACAGCGTGTCAGCAGTTACCCAGAAGTCCCTAGGATCCTTAGCAGAGGTGAAGGTGAGCAGTCATCTGGAGGCCATCAAGAACCCAATGTAGAAACAAGAACGTTTTAGATCTGGTTCTCTTGGCCCTGGTCCTTCACCATTGCACCCCACACCCTGTGCAGTACCAGGCGCACTGTGGGGGTTCAGTCAGCATCAGCAAATCATCAATGCAGTGTGCTCAGGCCTGCAGTGGTTATGTGTTTGAGTCTGAACCATGGGCTGTATGGGCTCTGAATTATGGGCTTCCAGTTTCCCAGTGAACCCTGGAACATGAGAGTAAAAAAAAAAATTTAGAAATTACCAAATCTGGGGGTCGTAGGGGGATGGCTCAGTGGGTGAAGTCCTTGACCCAAAACCCTGAAGACCTGAGTTCAAATCCCCAACTCTTAAGTGAAAAGCCAAGTTCAGTGGTACCTAGATGTAGCCTCAGTGCTGGGGAGATGAAGAAAGAAGGACCCAGAAGCTTTGCTCTCCAGCCAGTCTAGCCAACTGGTGAGATCTGGGTTCAGTGACAGCTACGGATGAAGACATCCGACATCAACTTCCAACCTCTGTAGCTGCACACATGTGGGGACACACGCACACACTCGTGTGCGCACACACACACCAAATCCTTGAGGGGGTAATCACAGACTATGATAATGTACATCATACTTCAAAACAGCTGGGAGAGAGGACTCTTAATATTTCCACCCCGAAGAAATGTCTCCTGATTGAGGAAATGGATACACTTACCTGGGTGTGAGCATCACATGATATAGGCATGTATTGAGCTGCCACAGGCATTCATAAATATGTTAAAGTCTTACATGCCAACTTTTTAAATGCCCAGTTTTAGCAAACATGGTGATGTACGCCTCATCCAGGCACTCAGGAAGCTGACGCATGAGGATTGTTGCAAATCTGAGCTCGGCCTTGGTCCTCCGTCCATTCCCTGTGGCACACAGGGCAGCTGGCCCCTCTGTGACTTGCCTTGAAAATCTTGGAGACCTTGGAAGGGGACTTCTCTGTCTGCGGAAGGAAACAGGAGGTGGTTCTGGCACGGCTCTTCGGGTGACACAAGTCTGTCCGTCTGAGCATAAGCAGAGCGTTGCAAGCGGAGGCCGTAGTGGGAGGGGAGGAACCGGGGTGAGGTCCGGGGTAAAGATGTCTGTGTCAAGGGTTTGGCAAAACCCTGATCCACCTTTTTTTGAGGGCCCTGTGCTCACCTATGGGGTTTGTTCAGTGCCAGCTAGCCACGCTGTTCAGTGCTTGGCTTGGGGACTGTCCAACCTGCCCTTTTCAGCTAGATACTAGTTCTGCACCTGAGCTGGCTGGCTTTACTGCGGGGAGTCATCCCTTCCCAATGATTTCCTAAGAGAACGTTTTCTCTGCATGTGTGAGCATGTATATCTGTGTATTTACGTGTTTATGGGTGTACATGTGTATGTGTACGTGAAGGTCAGATGACCTCTGATCTCAGCATGTCCTTCCTCATGCACTATCTACCTTTTCTTTTCTTTTCTTTTCTTTTTTTTTTTTTTTTTTGAGACAGGGTCTTCCATTGGCCAGGAACACACTAATTCAAGGTCAAGGAACCTTATGGATCAGGGAACCTTAGGGGTCAGGGAACCTTATGGATCAGGGAACCTTAGGGACCAGGGAACCTTATGGATCAGGGAACCTTAGGGATCCTCTTGTCTCCGTCTCCTCGGTGCTGGGATTATAAAATGCGACCATGTTGGCTTTTTTTTTTTTTTTTTTCTAACTGGGTTCTGGGGATTGAACTCTGGTTCTCAAATTACTGAACTGGCTCAGCTATTTACCCAGTCCTGAGCAGGAATTGGTTGAACTATGTCAACCGGAATAAGAAGGGACACAATAGTCATTCTGTGAGCTGCGTGCTGGCTTCCGCTGGTTTCCCAGGCGTTTCTAGGTGGTGACTTGGTGACTTTGCTGCCTGGGGATGGACTGTGAGAGACTGGGGTCAGCTTTATACTTCTCTGCTCACAGCGTGGTGTCTGCACTGCGCAGGGCTCATAGATGAGCCGACATGTGTCTCCCAGAGGCTGTAGGGTCTAGAGCCAGACGGTTGCCATAAGCGCTGTGACTGGGGAGTAGAGAGATGTCACGGCTGACCTTCACTGTCGACTTGATTGGACTAGGAAGCACCTAGGACACTCGTGCAGCAAACCTTTAAATTAAACGGGACGGGTGAGCCCTGCCCTGCATGAGGACAGCACCATCCCATGCTCTAGGGTCTTGGACTGAGGAAAAAGGGAAGAAGAGAGAGCCAGCTGAGCGCCAGCCTCCCACTTCCTCTATTCCCTGGTCTGTTGAGATGTGAAGCGTGTTGGCCACACACTCCACAGCCACAAACCCCACTGTGTCTTCTGCTCAATCTCGGACCCTGAGCCAAAATGAACCCTCCTATGAGTTAGTTGCTCTTGTCAGAAAAGTAGCGAATCCAGCAGAGCAGCCAGACACAGAGCAGGAACACAGAGGGAGCCCAAGGCCGGTGGCTTCCTCTCACCAGGGTCTTGAAGAGAAGACCACCCCACTGGTCTCAAGTCCGCTTAGAATCTGCTCCCATGCATGCTGTGAATACAGAGGCCCCAGAAAGGCTGCCATATTTCAAAAACAAAAAACCAGGATGTCCAGATCAAGATGCAGTTTTCATGAAGTGGATCCTAATATTGCATGGGTCCTGCTTTCAAATTATGACACTCAACAGGTATCTGAACTGAAAAAAAATGACTTGTTTATTTGGAGTTCAGATATAACTAAGGGTCTTTTTATTTTATTGTGTGTGTGCACATGTGTGTATGATGTGTATGCAGATGTGCACAGGCTATAGTGTGCATGTGGAGGTTGGCGGACAACCTCAGTGGTGGTGTTTGGTTTTGCTCTTTTTTGGGGGAATCTGCCACTCAGCTCCCAAATAAATCACACACGGAGTCTTATTCTTACTAATGAATGCCCGGCCTTAGCTTGGCTTAGTTTCTAGCCTTAACTTATCCAGTCTACTTTTTCCTCTGGGCTTTTCCCATTCTCTTACTTCTGTATCTTACTCTTACTCCATGGCTGGCTGTGTAGCTGGGTGGTTGGCCCCTGGAGTCCTCCTCCTTCTCTAGCTTCTAGATCTTCTCTCCCATTTCTCCCGGTTTTCTCCCTCTATTTATTCTCTCTGCCTGCCAGCCCCGCCTATCCTTTCTCTTGCCTCGCTATTGGCCAGTTCTTTATTAGCCCATCAGGTGTTTTAGACAGGCACAGTAACACAGCTTCACAGAGTTAAACAAATGCAACATAAACAAAAGTAACACACCTGAAAATAATATTCTACTACACCTTGGTTGTCAGCCCTCTCCTGCCTTGTCTGAGGCGGGGTCTCTCTTGGTCACCACTCAGTATGCCAGGCCAGGTGGCTTGCGGGGTGCTGGAGTTTCTCCTGACCCCCACCCCCACCTCCACCACCCCCACCACCCCGTCATCATCCACAATGTCCCTGGCCGCAGCCCAGCCTGAGATTTTTAACCCTTCTCTATTCACACAACCTTCTGCCTTCTCTGCTCCCCACTCTAATTTCCCACTTCACAGCCCAAGATCTGAAGAGGCGCTCAGGGGTGCTGGGGGTGGCCCAGGAGCACTTGAGAGAGCCCCGCCTCCCTGGCTGCTGGGGTCCCTCTTGGGTTGCACTCGCCAGCTTTTACATAAGGAACTAATGTCTTTTCAAAGCATAAGATCACCCGCCCATGTTTTGACAGTTTGGCGTTAGTGGAAATATCATTAAACTTTTTGAAAACAAGGGCTTTGAAACTCAATCCCCATATTGTTTACACGCCCCCCCCACACACACACCGCCACCTTCCAAGTTCATTTTTACTTGCTTAGGCACAGTTAATTCTCTCTTCACTTTCAGCCCTCAAAACAAACACTGGGTCTGCATAGCGGAGGGTGGAAAAAATAACATACGAGGCAGAACAGGCTTTTGATGCCTGGGAGGACAGGCCCGCTGCAAACCACCTCGGTGAGTCACCTGCATTCTGCGCATACCCCTCCGAGGAACAGGAAGTGTGGGTATGTTTGACCTGAGGCAAAAAGAGTATGTCAGATGTCTGAAGGCCTCCTGGCTGACACCCGCCCCCTCCCCCACAAGCACCACCTTCTCCAATGTGGCCTCAGTACACTGGCGGACCCAAAGCGCCCACCCCGCATCTACCTCTCTATTTATTCTCTCTCCTCTGGCTCTGCTTTTAGCAGGCCAAGTGTAAAACGTCCAGAGTAATAAGACTTACAAAACCAGAAGAAGTGTGTGGTACGTGTGTGTGCACAGTGTGTGCGCACGCTTAGAAAACAAAGAACGCGAGCACAGTTGGTAGAAGAGTCGCCCAGAGTGCATGAAGCCCTGGGTTCAGGGTTCGGTTCCTAGCACCAAATAAACTGGGTGTGGCCATGCAGGTGTGGCAATGTCCACCTGCAGTCCCCACACCGGAAGGCTCAAAAGTTCAAGGCCGTCCTCCATTACACAGTGAGCGACATGGGATCCTGTCTCAAAAATTAAACAAGCAGAGAAAGAAAGAATAAAGTGACACCCCTCAGAACTGAGGCTGGTGAGATTAGGGAGGGGGTGGGCAGTGGGGAGAGTGGTCAGGTGGGGAAACTTGTCACGAGATGTCCCTCATGGGAGAGTGGGGACTGAGCCTCAGGGCTCTCTAGTTAAGAAGTGAAGAAAGGCAGATCCAGCTGCCCGGTTCCTTGGTTCCTTCGCACCTCAGACATTCACTGGCGGGAGGGGGGATGGGGGGGGGCGGGGGGGGGGGGATAGTCCTTACACTCTTTACCATGAAAAGCTGCAGAACACGCTGCAGGAAGGAAGGGGGAGAGAAGGGGATTGAATTGAACTGAAAGAAAGATTTTTTTTTTCTTTTAAAGAACCAGAACCTCTGAGAACAAGCCAGATGTTATAAGGTCTTGACTGGTAAAGGTTCAGGGGCTGGGGCTGGGGTTTCTGGGAAAGACATTAGGGTTCTCTTGTGTTTACAGCTTCTGAAAGTAGAGGCCAGACAGAGAAACAGCTAGGTCCCAGAGCTAAGCTCTCTCCACATGGAGGGAGAGCTTTCCAGAACATCGATAGGACCAGCAGGTCATAGAGAGGGCTGGGGAGTCCTAGAGAGTCCATTTTTCACTGGTGTCCTCTCACCAAGATCTAGGCTTCCCTAATTAGCTGACCAGTGAGCCCCAAGGAGCTGCTTGTCTGTCATCCCCAGTACTGAGAAGAGAAACCCGTGACAAGCCCTTTACCTACTGAACCATCCCCAGATCCCCTCTCTTCTACTGTCAATGACCCTGGGATTATACCTTACAGACCCAGCCAGGCCTCCTGGTCTCAAGATCAACTGATTGGTGGCCTTAGTTCTCTTTCAACTCAATGTCTTTATGATATACTTTTATATATTTCCAAGGCTCTGAGGACGAGGCCCAGGGCCTCTCTGGGGACAGTTATTATGGGATGGTCTGAGTCTCAACCAGGCTCTGGGATGGGTTCTTGTTTAACCTACCACTTATTCACAAGAACAAATACTCAGGCAACAGTGTTCTGTGCAGCAGAGAAATAATCCAACAGTAATGTAACTGATGACAACCCATGTACCATGTCCTCGGTGATTGCTCTAGGCTTTCTTTAGAAGTCATTCAATCCTCATGCCAGTTCCGAGGGATGAGCACTGCTACCAGTTCCCCTCTGCAAAAGAGGGGAAAACACAGAGCTGACCATTGCCAGAGGGTAGAGCAGAGTTAGAACCTGGGACTCGGCCTCAGAGGCGACATCCTTCAGTATCAGGATTAGGAAGAGGTGGGGAGATTGCCACTCTACTCCAGGCCAGGTGCCCTCTTGTCCCTTTGATCCCTGTCAGTCCCATATTGAGAGAAGGTTCTCTCTGTCATGTCTAGGCTTCCACACAGCAGGAAAGGGCGTGGCATGCAACTCCATCTATCCTACCACCCTGACACCAGCCCAGGCCTGACTGCATGAACTTGAGCTTGCAGCTGAGGATTCAGACAGGCTAGAAACACACCCGCCTTGTGTGTTTGGCTTAGATGTGCAAATCTAGCCAGTGGTGGCGGAGGCATGGGCTCTGGCTCACAAGCAGAAGGTATGTTCTACAGAGGACAGTGCCTTCCATGGGACTCCCCCCCTTGCCCTCAAGGGATCCTGGGGTCACTTAGGAGAGGAGAGAGCGAACTCCCACAGGCTGCTCAGGTCCCCCTTTGGGTCTAACTCTGTTGACAACAAAACACAGTGGGCCCCTGAGGAGGGGACCATCAGCTACCTTGGTCTGTTTGGTTTTGTGCCCCCCCCCCCAACCTGCGCGCCCCTGCAAAGCAGAGGGAAAGCAGGTCCTAAAGTCCACTATGGGGGCCATTTCCCTAGACTGTTCTAGAACTTAGTTCATGGGGCAATAGCCAGGCCCCAGTTGGCAAGATCAGCTCTAGACGAAAGAGAGTGAAGGGCCGAGTTGAAGCTCCCTGGGCCCCCCGAGACGCCGGATGGGAAGAAACTAACCGCCAGTTCCGTTCATTTCACAAGCTCACGGCAAACCCCAGAGCGCTGCTTCGTTGCTTAAAAACGATTTAATTTTTGCAATCTTGCAAAGAGAGCGAGTGCCCATGTGAGAACTGATGTTTGAAAAGTGATGTCTGTGAGGTGGAAAGACCGATGGCTCCTCTCACAAGAGGGCAGCTAGCAGGCCTGGGGGCACGCTCTAAAGTCAAAGCTGTGTGTGACCTGTCCTTCCCACTTCAGTCAAAGGACCTGGTTCCCAGGAGGAGCCAGCCTCCCGCTATGAGACCAGGACAGTCATCTTCCTGAGATTCATCTAGAATCCAGCTGCTTCCTCCTCCTCTGGATCTGAACTCAGGCCCTTGTGCGAGCTCCTTTTCCACGGAGCCAGCTCCTCGGGTCCTCAACCTTTGAGACTTGGGATGGGATGGGGGTAGACAAGGCCTAACGGGGTGGCAGGAGAGGCGTGGACTTCGCCTCAGGCAGCCTCTTCTGAGCCACAGCTCAGCACTCAGGTCTATTGCTCAGTTCTGACGGTGACGACATGTAGTCGGATCTGGGCTCTTTTCTGAAAAGTGGACGCCACCGTGGTTCTGGTCCCGTGTGGTGGCTGGGACACTAACATGGGACAACTGTTCCGTGAAGAACCTCACATGACAATGGGGCCCACACTGGACTCTGTGAAGGTTTGTTCTCTTCCTGTTTTTCCCATTACTGCCAGCGTGAATAATGCCCTCAAGGTGGCCTCCCTCTATTCGGGTCTCCCCGAGGACCAGGCTTCCAGGACAACCATCCCTACACTCATGTCCCAGCAAGGCTGAGTCTGTGGCTGGATCTCTCTGAGTCTCTTACACTGCAGTGAAAACACAGTGCAGGTTCAAGCCACACTCACCCGAGGCTGCTGGAGGCCAGAGCTACCCAGAGGAGATACACCCATTCCTATATTCAGAGGGTTGAGTGTGCACAGATGATCTAGGTTCTGGTTGTGGCCCGGCACAGCGCCAATGTCCAATGTGCCAATGTCCTCCCTGCAGCCCACATCTGGATGGAGCGGCCAGGGCACATCAGCTGTGCTCGCTCACGCTATATCTGCCCACTATCAATTAGAGTCATGTTTGCCCAAGGTCATTCGGATCACCCGTGTGTGTTTCCTCAACCCAGGTGAAATGACAGGTAGGTTTGGCTGCTCTTAAAAGGACACCCACATAGCTGAGCAGAGGTCACTGCCATCCACTGCACATGGTCCTGCACATGGATGCCACTGCAGTGATTGGCATGGAAGCCAGGGAAGCTGGGGCAGTGAGCAGGGCATCAAATCATATCCCACGAGGAGACTGGGAGATCACTCACTTCGTCAGCAGACATAGTGGCTGAAGGAAACCTCGTTTTGGATCCCATGTGACAGCAGTCTCTCCTGAGGACAACTGTCACTCCCTTCTGACCATGAGGGTCTCCGTTGTCTATTTTGGCCGAATGCCTCTGCCCCGAGCCACCAAGGCAAGGCCTTCTCCCCATCAGTGGATGGACATGGGAGATAACAGCACTTAGTTCTGGAAAAGGAGGAAGGCACAGCATACACAGGTCAGAGGTGAACCACCCTATCTTGATGACCTCAAATATGTGCAGAGTAGTGATGGACAGAAGGAGAAGCAGGGTGCACGGTGACACCGGCGACCTGGTGCTGGGCGCTGTTTTAAAAGCTTACGGCACATGAACTCATTTAATCCTTATCATGAAGCATTATTGTGACCATCTTACAGACGAGGAGACTGAGCCGCCATAACGCAAGATTGCAAAGTGGGAAGGAAGTGAAGCAGCCTAGAGTCAGGGGCTAACAGTCTGTGTTCTGATCAAGGTCTGCGTGCGCCAACTTGACGCGAAGATGTATAGGTGGGCTGTATCCTGCAAAGCCGAGAACGGAATCTAAGCTGGACAGAGGGGTGCTTGCCTATAATCTCGGTATTTTGGAAAGTGGAGGCTGGAGGACCAGAAGTTCGTCACCCTTGGATTCAAGGCTAGCCTGGGCTATGTGAGACACTGCCTCAAACACAAAGGAATTGAGCTGGGAAACTAACTTCTCAACCCAGGGCAGAGACATGCGGCCAGTTACCTCCCAGTGGAGAGAAGGCTGCTTCCTGTGTTGTCTCCTTCCCAAAGCTTCTCTACAAGACAGCCAGCCCTCACTCCTGCTCCACAGAGCTAAGTCTCACTGAGTTTGGAAAACAAAGCCCCCACACTGTGCCCCTAGACCATCCCCAGCCCTATTGTGCAAGCTTCTATTACAGCAAGTGTGGAGGGCGCTCTCGCGGTCATGGTTTTTTAACTGCAAAGGGAAGAGGAAACCCATGTCAGAAAGAGGGCATTTTGCCAACCCCACATTCATGTGGGGGGACCTCAAATGTGAACTGGGTCTTTGGAAGAAGTTGGGTACTCCGGGAGGGCGGGGTGGTTTCTCTGAAGGCTGCAATGTGGCAGGGTGGGGACAGTCCCTAGACAACCAACCTGTGGAAAGTGAGGGGTGAGAGGCTGTGGGGATGAGGAGGGAAGGACAGAGGAAACAGGGGGAAAAGAGAGCAACAGAGAAAGATCTGGCTCCAGAGGGTGCCGCCTCTCTGAAGAGCAAGGAGGCCACAGGGTGTCTAGAGGACATGCTGGGCCCTGTGCCTGTGCTCTCAATAACCTTCCAGGTCCAACTGAGTGACCAGTGGGTTCTTGGGCAGAATATGCTGGGCACATTCTCTGGAGTCCACCCTCCAGGCTGTTCTCCCTCTTGCTGAACATCTTGTCTTGAAAAGGCCTAGAAGAAGGACAGAAACCTAGAACCTAGTGGCCGCAAGCTGCTCTCCCAGCTGACATTGGAAGGTAAGAGGTAGAGAAGACAGGACTCTTTTTGGTCTTCCCGTGTAGCACCCACACTGACACCATAAGCATATACTTCCTCACATAGAAAAATAGCATGCCTACCCCATGAAGTGCCGTGGGTGCCGCCTGAGGAGCTGTTTACCCCCTTAAGGAGTATCTGAGGACCAACCATTTGGAAGAATACCACATTATCTAGAGGGAGGAAGGGGTCTCGGCACAATAAACAGAGATTTGGGGGCTGGAGAAGCTGGGTGATGGACAGATCAGAAGTATCTGCCTTAAGGAGTATCTGAGGACCAACCATTTGGAAGAATACCACATTATCTAGAGGGAGGAAGGGGTCTCGGCACAATAAACAGAGATTTGGGGGCTGGAGAAGCTGGGTGATGGACAGATCAGAAGTATCTGCCCAGACAGCAGGAAGTATAGGCACTGGGGCCTTCCACACCATAGTGGGCCACGAAACTTCCCAACGAGGGCACCGTTGGGTCATTTCCTACAATCAGCCCCAGAGATCACAGCCCCACAGGTCAATCCCTGAGCCAGCCTGAGAACCATGAGCTGGTAGGAAGTGAAGAACCTTGCCCTAACTAGCATTCAGCTCAATTCAGCACCCGTTCCTCCATCCACAGCCACTAGCTACAGTCAGATCCCTGCCATCAAGAGCTGTGTGGCTGAGAGCAGACATGATTCCACACTGGTGACAGCTCACCAGCCTGTGCATGGCTGCACTCTAAGAACACTGGCCTCTGGCCTCAGACTGTGTCCCACTGTCCTGGCACTTCAACACAGGAGCCACCCCTTCCTCTGCCATGAGGCTCAGGAACTCACGGAGGCTTGGCCTTATTCGTGGCTAGGAAGCAGATGCCTGGCATTGCTCAGCCAGGGTTCTGTCTCTCTCTCCCTGTCCCACTGCTTTCTCCCCCTCGTGGTGACCAAACTGTTACCATGTGACCTTGCACACGGTCACCAGAAGCCACTTTTTTCCAAGGTGACACCACACCTGGATGTGCCTCCCTTCCTCCGATGGGACACTATGTCTGCCATGGGACATGTGGTAAACTGAGGCTCCTGTTCTTGGTGTCTTGAGGCTGAGTTCCAGGACAGGAACCTGACTATGCCTCTCCAGTCTCTTGTCTTCTTAGGACAGACGGCACACATTGTGAAGTAGATGACTTCAGATCTGAAAGGGGATACCCCAGCCCTCCATCCGCGGGCCTTGGGTGGCTCCCCTCATCTATCAGTGCCTGGATTCTTCATTTATCAAACAGGCTCAGTGAAACACACGGGGTTCAAAAGAGTCCTGGCTGTGAAGATGCTTTGAAACTCCCAGATCTGGGGGGAGAAGTCTTTCCCAGTGGCCCTTGTTCCACACAGCAGCAGAGGACCAGGTGGCTCACCTGTTTACAATCCTGCGTTCCTGAACTTTTGTCTTATTTGGAATTTTTTTTAGTGTTCTCAGGACACAGTGTTCACTGGTGACCTTTTGGTCTCTGAACACGTGTTCCCATGCAGACCCAAATCCATGGCTGTCCTGAACCCAAGGGCAGACCAGAGAGAGAGAGAGAGTAGGGATGCCAGAGTGGCCTGTGGGAAGCAGCCTGCATCCAGACAGCTCCATTAGACACTCCTACTCTGTAATTTGGAGCCTGAAAAACATTAGCTGGAACTTAAAATAAGTTGGACCTTGTCCCCTGGATATTTCAAAGTCAACTGAAATGGTAACCCAGGGTTTAGCCCAGATTGTGTGGGTGTGTTTAGAAACTGGTGACTTTAAGTGCTCTGGGGGTGTTTGGGGTCCTGTGGTGCTGGACTTCATTGGGGGACTCCTACCTGCTTGGCCTTTCTGGGTAAATTTGTGTTGTTTGTTTTGTTTCAAGTGTGTGTACGTGCATGCGTGCATGAGTGTTGTATGAGTGTGTGTGTGTGTGTGTGTGTGTGTGTGTGTGTGTGTGTGTGTCTAGAGAACGGACCCAGGGCCTTTGAGCAATGCTGTACCATTGAGCCACATCCCCAGTACTTTTCTTACTTCTTACTTAAAGCCCGAGTCTCTCTCTGTTTCCAGATGGGCCTTAAACTCACTCTAGAGCCTAGGCAGACTTTGAACTCTGCCTCAGTCTCCCAGGTAGCTTGCTACAGGCCTGTGCCACCAGGCCTGGCTAGGTGAGAGTTTTAAGAAAACAAAACTCTTTTATCTCTAGAGATGCTGGCTGCTGCCTGTGTCCCCAAGTCACCCCTCACTAAAGCCACTGCCTCGGTTCAGGCTCATGCCAGGGCGGTCACTCAGTGTGTGGGAGCTCCTATTGGCTCAGTGTGTGAAGTGGAAATAGCGTTCCCCACTGGCAGGGGCTTGTGGGGATTACACAAGATAACACACGGTGGGGAGCACTTAGCAAGCACAGAATCAGCAAGTACGAGGACAGCCTTCCCTTCCACTGCTGCCTCCCAGATGCCTCCGGACCCTGAGGAAGAATCCAGATGGGCCCTCAGATCTGCAAAGTTAAAGAAAAGAAGTTGGACAGTATGGGGATCTCTTCTGGGTTTGTTGCCCATTAGCAAGTGAGTTCCCAGGGGCGCCACATCTGCCCTGCACATGACAGGCCTGTGATGCCAGCAGCTGCCAACTTGAACTGAGCCCATTTTGCATGGTGCTCCAGCAGTGCCAGCCCAGGCCAGAAAGTCAAAGGAGAGTATTAATCAGGCCAGTCGATTTCCCAGAGGCTAGAGGCACAAGATTGTGTGTGTGTGTGTGTGTGTGTGTGTGTGTGTGTGTGTGTGTGTGTGTGTGTCTGCATCTGTGAATGTCTGTGTGTCTGTCTATATATGTATTTGTGTCTTGTGTGCTTGTGTGTTTATGTGTCTTTGTGTTTGTGTGTATGTGTCTCTCTGTGTGTCTGTGTGATTATGTATCTGTGTGTGCCTGTGTGTGCATGTAGGAGGTTATATATACATCTTCTTGCCTCTTACAGAATCCCTGGAGTGTAGACAATACGGAGATTTGCAGAAGGTGATCTTGCAAGTATCTCTCCCACACTGAGTTCTCTGTACTTCTAGAGATCCTGCAGAGCTAACAAGGCTGGCAGAAGATTCTGAACTGCTAATGGCCAGGTCTGGGAAGGCAGCTCAGAGGGTAGTGTTTGCCTGGCATGCAGGAAGTCCTGGGTTTGAGTCCCAGCACCACCTATGGCATACATATATGATCCAGGCACTCGGGAGGCAGGAGGATCAGGAACTCAAGGTCATTCTTGACTACATAGCACATGAGACTACATCGAGAGAGAGAGAGAGAGAGAGAGAGAGAGAGAGAGAGAGAGAGAGAGAGAGAGAGAGAGATGCTAATGGCCAATACAATGAGCCTATTCATTCCTCAAGCATTTATTCAGGAAGGCGCCCAGGAGCTCCATACAGTCCTGGCTTTTCCATTCTAATGGCTTGCCTCAAGAAAAGAGTGTGTGTTCCCTGGGCTAGCTAGAGGAATTTACAAAGCAGTCAGGTGTGATGTGAGAACAGACCGCAGAGCCACAGGCCCTGTGCCTCGCTGCTGGAGTCAACCTCCTTGAGAATGTGGGTCCCTGGTCTCTGCCTCCCTGGTCCTCAGAGGCAGCTCGCCTCAGTATCCAACCCAAAGCAGCCCTAGGCACTGAAACTGGGGGTGTCTGCATCTTACAGCTGCCTTAGGCCAGGAGGAAGGACAAGGAGGCATTTAAATGAGATGATTCCTAAGCACAGAGGCGTCCAGGGCACAGAGGAAGCAAGAAACATTTGGGATCTGACAATTGTGAAGCATGGTCCCAAACACCAGCAGCTTCTACCCTCTCCTACACAGTAGACCCAGGGGATCAGGCAGCTCAAGGTTCCCCAGGCAAGGACAGTTCCCTGGATTGCATGGACACTTGCCTGGAGGGCCCTCCCTATTAGGACTCAGCTCAGTACCCTTCTGCCAACACTCAGTTCAGCACCTAGCCTATCAGTACTCAGTTCACGCTAGAGGCACAAAATCTTTTGAATGTGTTCACTCATGAGTGTGTGAATATGTGCTTGTGTGTGTTTGCGTATGTGTACGCATGTGTATATGTATGTGCATGAGTGCACGTGTATGTAATGTGAGTATGTGTGTGGTGCGTATGTGTATACATATATGTATGTGTCTGGTGTTGTGTGTGTATGTATATATGTGTGCATGTGTGTATGTGTGTGCCTCTGTGTGTTGTTTACATGTGTATGTGCATATATGTGTATGTATGTGTCTGCATGTGTATATACATATGTGTATGTATATGTGTGTATATGCATGCATGTGTATATGTGTGTTTGTGTGTGTATGTGTTTGTGTGCATGTGTGCTTGCCTATGTGTATATATGTGTGTGGCTGTGTATATGTGTATGGGTGTATAAGTGGCATGTGTATGTGTGTGTGTGTGGTGTGTGCATTTGTGTGGTGTATGTGTGTGAGAGAGTGTGTGTGTGTGTGTGTGTGTGTGTGTTTGTACCATGCCAGGCCTTGTGCTAGCAGCACTCAGCTCAGCACCCACCCTAGCAGCATGCAGTTCAGCCCTTATCACTGTATTTCCTCTTGCCATACACACGCACCACCAGGGACATACATACACACACCACTTACACATTTATACATACACACACACACACACACACACACACACACACACACACACACACCAAATACATTTGCATAGCAATTAAATGTCAGTCAGCTCAGCATGTTCCCCAGCAGTCAACACAATGGACCCCTTACAAGGGAACAGGAGCCTCTTTACCTAGGGTTTCTGGAAACTTCTGTCTCTAGCGGACCACTGGAAGCCATGGTACAAGTAAGTAATGCCAGGAAGCCTCCCTCCCCTCTCTCCAGTGGAAACTCCCTAGTAGACTGCCCCTGCCTGCTCTCCATGCAGACATTTCTCAGCTCGTGGTACCCAGAGAATTCTAAGCCAACGGCCTTTGCCCTGTGTCCTTCTGCTCTAGCCACGGCCTTCCCTGTAGCCCGGTCATAACCAGCATGAGGGACAAGGCGCCACCAAGACCCCTCTGTGCACCTGGGAGGAGGGACCCCCACATCATCCTGGAGGGATTTCACCCGGCTAATGGGGTGAAAGGCTCTGGTGCAGGCTGGCCAGGCTGAGGAGACACAGCCAAGGTCTCCTAGGGAGGGCCTGCAGCTTGCTCCAAGGGCGCTCTGGAGGTCTGGCTAAGACTGAGAGAAGTAATCCTCGGGCTTCCAGCTTGCAGGCCCACACTGTGTGGTCTCTAAGCCTTTGGATCAGGAGGAAAGCCCCAGGCCAGGGTTCCAGCCGCAGCTCAGGGGGCCCAAGTGGAGAATCTCTCGCTGTGGTGAGAAAACCTATATAAACATCAGTGGATATTTGTGTTCATCTTTGCATATTAATAAGGTTTCTGAGCACTGGCCGGGAGCGTTTACAAAAACTCCACACCTAGCCCTGCTCTTGGCACTTAGTAGGAACTCAGTAGGTGTAGCCTGGGAATTCCCACCACAGGCAGTGTTTGGCCCAGACCCGCCTTCTGAGCCAGAATCCTGGGACCCCATGTGTTCTGCAGAGGACGCTTGGCTGTCCCTTCACCTGCAACTGGGTCATCTCTCACTCATTGCTTACCGGTTACTGATGAAATCAAAGTGTGAGCCAATCCAAGCCTCAGCAGTTTCCCTGTGACTGAGCACGGCAGACCTTTGATAATGAATCTGCCTCTGGTCCCTCAGCCCACACAGGCTGCGCCCTTCCCAGGCTGTCCTGGGCATTTGATGGTATGCTCCATCTAAGTGCCCCTAGAATGTCCTGCCTCTCCCTGGAGAGGGTGTCATTCTATGGGCTCGCAGGCAAAGGCATGGAGACTTGAGGTGAGCTGCTTTAAGACCACAGCGTGACACTGGGGCTGGGAAGATAGCCCAGCCATCAAAGCGCCTGCCATGTAAGCATGAGGTCCTGCACTTGGATCCCTAGCACCCATGTACAAGCTGGACATGGCAGTGGGCATCTGTTAACCTATGGCTGGGGAAATGGAGACATGCGGATCAGTAAGTTCCAGGCCAGTGAGAGACCCCATCTCAAAAACAAGGTGGAAACTGACAGAACGACCTCTGACCTCTATGTGCGTGCGTGAGCACACACACACACACACACACACACACACACACACACACACATCTCGGAGTGCTGCACTGATGGTCCAACCTTAAACAACATAGACACAGTAAGAGACAGTAACAAGATAATATATATTAAAAACAAGGTGGAGCCAGAGCTTGAAAAGAGAGAAAGAGGCAGAAGCCAATCCACACACTGATTGTCTTATTTAGGGTGACTGCTGCTGTGCTGTTGCTGTGCTGAAAAACCATAACCAAAGCAAGTTGGGGAGGAAAGGGTTTATCTGACTTACACTTCCCCATAGTAGTTCATCACTGAAGGAAGTCAGGACAGGAACTCAAGCTGAGCTGGAACCTGGAGGCAGGAGCTGATACAGAGACCGTGGAGGGGTGCTGATTACTGACTTGCTCCTCACGGCTCACTCAGCCTGTTCATTATAGAACCCAGGACTGCCCGTCCAGGATGGCACCACGCACAATGAGCTGGGCGCTCCCCCATCAATCACTAATTAGGAAAATGCTCTAGTCTACAAGCTTGACTACAGCCCAATCTTGTGGAGGCAATTTCTCGGTTGAGGCTCCCTCTTCTCCGGTGACTCTAGATTGTGTCAAGTTGATGTAAAACTGGCCAGCACAATGATCGATACAGGTGCTAGCTGAACATTAAATTCAGCTGGATGGTTTGGGGTCCCAAGAAGCCAAAACAGAATGTGAGATATGGCTAGGTATGATGTTTATAACGACAGAAGGGTGGGCCCCTTTGGGAAAAGCTCAAGAATCCTCCTCAGAGGAGAAGAAAGGACAAGAAGCATTGGCGAAGATGTGGGGGAAGAGGAACACGTAGTCATGGCCGTGAGAGTGTCAACAGGTGCAGCCACTTCGGATATCAGTGTGAGGAATTCCCAAAACGCTACAATTACCATATGACCCAGCGTAACCACTCCTGGGCATATGTGCACAGAAGTTACACAGCAGAACAGAACCGGCCTCGGTGTGCATCCACAGATGAGTGGATAAAGAAAAGGTGGCATATGCATGGAATGGTATTATATCAGCCACTGCGAAAAAATGAAATCATGGCGTCTGCAGGAAATGGATGGGATGGAAAGCATTGGGTTACGTGAAATGGCCAGACGCAGAAAGATGAACGCCATACTTTCCCTCCTATGAGGATCCTTGACACTGATTTTGTCACACAGGCACACACACACACACACACACACACACACACACACACACACACACACACACAGTAGAGATAATGAATCTGGAAAGGTGTCAGTGAGACAGGAAAAGAGACGGAGTGGGGAGGGAGAAGAGGGTACTGGAGTCCCTGTGACACGGGAACAGAGAGGGACATTGAAAGGAAGAGGGTGGGTGGGGAGCAGAATGAGAGAGAGAGAGAGAGATCAACAAGGGCAGGGCATGTATGAAGCTGCTGTACAGAGCCCATCACTCTCTGCTGATTTTAGAATCTCCCTTGGGACACCAGGGGAAGCTAGCACCCTTGGGACCCAGAGTCTGCAGAGGTGGAAGCCCTTACTTAGCTCACTTCATGTCTCTGTTTCCTGGTTTGTTTCCCACATCTGATTCCAGACCAGGGGAAGATGAATTCGGGAGAGAAGGCTCTGAACCCTCTGAACCTCCGGAAGTAGGTGGCTCCAAAAGATTAATTTTATTAAGAAATTAGATGTTTAGGGTTGGCCCATTGAAAGCAGAAGCCGGATGAACGGTAATGCCTGATGAAAACGGACTAAGTCAAGGATGGGGACAGTGGTAGATGAGAGGTTCAGGCATTGGGTAAGGCTTTATCAGTGACCCTTCTTCCAACATGGTGGCCCCACCTGCTGCTGCAGCTGCAGAGCCGCTGGGCTGTGGACTCATACTAAATCCTGACTCCAGGGCCTCTCCCTGGCGAGAAATACTAACAGACTTGCCTTAGACTCTCCTGCTACCAAGAAAACTAGGCAATGTGGACAAGGTGTGTGAGTGTGTGTGTGTGTGTGTGTGTGTGTGTGTGTGTGTACATATGCTCAAATGCCCATGGTTGGAGTCAGGTGTCATCCTTCTTGTTCTCAAGACCAGGTCTCCTATTGGCCTGTACCTCACCGATCCAGCTAGGCTGTCTGGCCATCGACCCCCAGGGATCTGCCTGTCTCTTCCTCCCCATCATTGGGAACAGACTCACGCACCACCACGGGGATCTGAACTAGGTCCTCATGCTTGTGCTACAAGTACTTTAGGGACTGAGGTATCTCCCCAGGACCAAGACTTTCTAAAAGGCATTACAAAACACACAAACAAACAACAAACAAAAAAGCAACCCACCAAAACTGCCAGTGCAATGAAAAACCATGGAGCTGGGATTTCAGAGGTTGGTGTCAGCAGAGAGGAATCTCGCCTTTACCTTGGCACTCACTGAGTCCTAAGAAACTGAGCAGTTTCCAGAAGGCTGATGCATCTAGAATGGAGGGGGGGGGGGGGGCAAAGAGCGCAGGATTTGGCAAGGATGAAGAGCTTGACTACCTCCTGCTTTCTGCTCTAACAACCACAGAGGAAAGATCCAGAAAGAGTCAGTCCTGCAGAATGTCAGAGTCATGTTCATTTCAAAGCCAAGCTCCTCGGTGCGGGGCTGAGGCTTGAGGCTTTGTGTGTGCCACGCAAGCACTCTCCCCCTAGCCGTGCCCTGGTCCTAAGCATCATCTATGAAGAGTTGTGTCCTTGAGTGGGTGAAGGTAATGTAAAATTAAGCAATATATCTAGACAGCCCATGAGTCAAAATAGAAATCACAATGGAAATTAGGAAATGCCTTAATGAAAAGATAATAATACCAAAATATATCAATTCTTCAAGGATTCAGCCAAAGCTTGCTTAAGAGAATTTACAGCCGCACATGCGTCAGAGGAGGAGAGAAAGAAGGAGGAAAAAATGAACTAAGTCTTGTAGAGAGAGCTTAATGAAAAGCAGGAAATGAAGCCTTAGATAGCACAAGAAGGGGACTAACAAGCAGCAGGCATTGCTGGAGTGGAGAACGAGAGAGAAAATGACAAAGCCAATCATTATTTCACAGAGACTCATAAAACTGAGAAGCTGTCCCGAATGATTTTGTTTTAAAGGACAAAACATGATAATCAATATCAGGAGCAAGAAAGATTCAGCTGTTAAATATGAGTCAATATTCTGAACCATAAGGACAGCGGATTTTACATTTTAGTTGAGAAAGAAATCCTTTCGCAAACTCAACTTCTTAAACTCAACCCATCTGTGGAGCCGTATATCTATTAAGAAACGAAAGTCATAATGAAGAACATTTCCACAAAGAGAACTCCAGGCCTCCTGGCTCCAGTGGTGGATTCTTCCAGACATTCATCTTACACAGTCTTTTAGGGAGTAGAAATGATTTAACTCATTTTTGAGCTGTAGTAACATTAAATGCGGCAAAGAAAGAAAGTTCCTAGCCACTCCTATCTCTTAAGACAGACACAAGCATGAGGTGAAATACTACATCCAGAATCCAATGTCTGTAGAAAGAACAGACACAGCACCACCAACATGTGCTGCCATCCCAGGACTGTGTTCTGAAATCAACCACCGTAATCTACCACGGCAACAAAATGAGGAAGAGGACAGTGATCAGCTCTGCAGATTCAGAACAAGCAATGCCGAGTTTCAAACACTACTGACAATCACATTGAGAAAAGAAACTCTTTTAGGAAACCAGGAGCAGAATGAAACAGATTAAATGTATTTAGTAGCTATAGACCTCCAGCAAATGTCATATTGGTTGTTCAGCTAGTGATAGGGAGATGCTATCTATCTCCAACTCTGTCTGTTACTGCACTAACAATTTTAGCCTTTGCAATAAAGCAGGAAAAAAATTAAGATAGGAAAAGAAAGATAAAATTGTGGTTATTTATATACTACATCATTGACTATGTAAGAAAAACACAAAAAAAACTACACAAAAAGTATCAGAATTAATAAATTAAACAAGGGCTGTTGGACAAGGAATATTAATATGTCAAAGTCAATTTATGTAGCAGAAGTGAAAAGCAGAATCCAAAAAGGAAATATTGATAAAATATACTTCAATAACACTTGGACCTGCCCTTCATCAACAGAAACTGTGATGGGTAGAAGGGAAAGCCATGAACAAGATAAAAACAATGTAGCACCAACAAATGTCTCAGGTCCAGGAAAAGTAATCAGCTTTTATAAGGCACCAAGAATGTCAGACAACATGTAGAAAAATGGCGAAGTGGGCTGGAGGTGTCGTTCTGCGACAGAGTGCTCACCCAACAGGTACAAAGCCCTGGGTTTGATTCCAAGCAACACACAACACACATAAGCACAAGCATACACACACACACACACACACACACACACACACACACACACACACACACACCTACACACATACACACATGTTCTCATGAGGCTGAAGGGGGAAATTTTTCTGAATAAATAACATTTGAAAGGCATTTCTGGTGGTTAGCTTTAATTGTCAATTTGACGCAGCCTAGAAAACCTGGGATTTTCTACACTGGATTGGCTTCTGGGCATGTCTGTGGGACACCATCTTAATTAAGTAAATTGATATGGGAAGACTCAGCCCACAGTGAGTGGTACCATTCCCTAGGCAAGGTGTCCTAAAGTGTGTAAGAGTGGAAAAATTAAGCTGAGCATAAGCAAGCAACCAAGTGAGCCTGTGTGCACTCATTTTTTTCCGCTCTTGCCGTGGATTTGATGTGATTAGCTGAAGGTCCTGTCCTGACTTCCCCACAATGGTGGACTGTAACCTGGAATTATGAGCTGAAATAAATCCCCTTTACTCTAAGTTGCTTTTTATCAGATTTTTATCATGGCAACAGAAATTGAGTTAGAATAGCCTTTACCCTTGGGGAACATCTGAGAGACAAAGTCAAAAATACTACTCAAAGTGGCAAAAGATGAATGACCAACACAGTGTTGATGAGGAAACATCCCAAGACCCTCATACATGCTCATTGGCTGAGAACCAGTAAAGTAACTCTGCAAAGCTATTTCTCAGCATGCACTGCCACTCCTTGGTATACACCATGCAGACGTGTTCACACCAAAAGATGAGTACAAGAAGGCTCTAGGAACACCATTTGATTAAGAACAAATCTAAATGTATCCAAATGACCAGTGATAGAAACATGTATAAATAAATTGCAATCTATTCATATCTTGTACTTTTTACATCATTAAAAAATGAATGAACTGGGATGAGGAGAAGGTTCAGTAGGAAAAACACTTGATGCACAAACATGAGAATTTGAGTTTGGATCCCCAGAACCCGCATATAGATGGATGCAGCGGGGTAAGTCTATAATCCTGGCCCTCCTACAGCCAGATGAAAGGCCAAAACAGTAGGTCTGGTGCTCACAGCAGAGAACAAGAGACACTGTCTCATACAAGGTGAAAGGTGAGGCCCACTACTGGAAGTTGTTCTCTGACCGCCACGTGTATGCTATGGTGTGCACATGCACATACTTACAGATGTATAAACTAAGTCAGTCAATGCAAGTATATACCACTGGGGAGGCTGAGGCAGGAGAATCATGAGTTTGAAGGACATCTGGGCTACATAAGACACTGTCTGAAAAGAAAATTCTTAGAATATTTGTCTCTTTGGCAATACTAGATCAACTTTACAGACCTCATACTGAATGGAAGGGGAAACCCAATCAAAAGATACACATAAAATTACATGTTTAGAGAGTCCACAAACCAGCTAATCTTGGGTGACAAGAACAGTCCCCAGTGGAAGAGAAGAAGGTATGGGAGAGAGTGGGGATCCTCTGGTGCAGATGATAGTCCAGCTACTTTTGTGGGTTATGGGTTATGGGTTAATGGAGCCATCCTTTGTGGATGTTCATACAGCTGTATGCATGTGCTGGGGCTATCCTAATACACATTATATTTAACATTTTTAAAGTTTATTTGATAGTGAGTAATGCAGTCACGGAGGTCCATAGCCATCTCAGGTGAGCCTCTGTGTTCACCTGTAAAATGCATGTCATTAGACCCGCTCCCAATGAGCCCTCTGAGTCACAAACAAAGTGACTTAACAAGCCCAGCCCAGAGCTGGCTGCACACAGCGGCTCCTCTGTAATCTGGTGAAGGAGTGACGCTCCTGGGCTGTTCGCTGCTGGCATTACCAGGGCTTATCTTCTTACAATAGCAGCCGGTTCTCTTCCTGTGCTTGACTTTTTAAAGATATTTATTTATTTATTATGTATACAAAAGATGGCACCAGATCTCACTACAGATGGCTGTGAGCCACCATGTGGTTGCTGGAATTGAACTCAGGACCTCTGGAAGAGCAACCAGTACTCTTAACCCCTGAGCCATCTCTCCAGCCCTCTTCCTGTGCTTGAGAGCCAGCAGCAAACGTGGGGATTTTTCAAGGCCTCTTGGATTTGGGTCCCAAAGTGTGTTTACAGGCCCCTGGTCTACAAATCCACAAAAGCTCTCTTACCTAATATAGATTGCGGTGTGTGTGTGTGTGTGTGTGTGTGTGTGTGTGTGTGTGTGTACGCTTGTATGTGTGGGGGGGTGCCAGATGTCAACCTTGGATGTCATTCCTCAGGCATTGTTCATATTGGTTTGGTTGGTTGATTGGTTGCTGCTGTTTCAGATGAATTTTATTTTACATTATGAGTATTTTGCCAGCATGTGTATAGAGGGCATCAGATCCTCTGAAACTGGAGTTACGGGTGGCTGTGAACCACTATATGGGTGCTGGAACAAAACTTGCGTACTCAAAAAAATAAAACAAAAACAAGTGCTATTAACCACTGAGTCATTTATCCAATCCTTCTCTGTCTCTCTAGTCCCAAACCTTCCTTTTTCAGACAGGGTATCTCACTACATGGAGCTCATCAAACAGGTGAGGCTGGCGGGCCAGTGAACCCCAAGGAGCTTCCTTTCGTAGCTCTGCCTCTCCAGTGCTGGAATTCCAGCATGCCTGGTTCTTTATATAAGTTCTAGGGATCTGAGTCCCATAAGAGCAAGACCGAGATCCTATGTGGTAGAGCCAAGGGTGGAGGCAGACCCTGTTAGGATCAGCTCTTCAGAGCTCTGCTGATCCTCTGCTCCAACTGCTACTGCCTGGAAAGATGTATTGTTGGTCACCATATGGCTTTCTCTTTTTTCTGTCTCTTGCTGGGTTGGGATTGCCAGAGAGCAGAATTTGGTGACAGCTTTCAGGTTGGATTTGCCAGCAAGGGCGTTTGGCTTGGTGTGGGGTTTCCATGGTACAGCTGGCCCACAGTCTTGAATTTCTTCTGTTTTTTGGTGATCCCACCGCATTGCCCAAATGGCATCCTGCATGGGACACCCTACAAGTTAGGAGTTGTGTGTACACACATTGAGAACAGCGACTTCTTAGGTGCTCAGCCTTTGCAGTGACATTAGGTCATCTTAATCTCCATGCAAACATGCCTTGAGCAGCATCAGTGTACAAAGCATCATTCTCAATGTCACCAGCGGTGCAAGGAGACACCAAGCCTCCCGTGGCGTTCAGACATTTACAGTCTCCAACAGGTAAGACTCACATGCGTAGTTCATTTGCCTGTCTCATTCATACCAGTCAGGCTTCTTGGAAACATGTTTGAAAAATCAACCCTGGATCCATTATGTGAGGGATGAAAGCGGGGGCTAGAGGATCCAGCTTAGGACGTAAGAGGTTCAGGAAGGGGAAAACACCCTGGCCACCAATGGTCACAACTGTGTTTGCTGAACCATCTCAACCCTCCAGACCATCACCCTCAATCCACGGCTCATGGTCTTTGTATCATTGACATTCACTGAGTAGACCATCATGATAAGCTCCAGTGGTTTCTGAGCTGAAGTAAAATGAACTCTTAGCCTTCATGAAGCTGACATCCTGTGGTGTCCCCACCCCCGGGCTCTGAAAGCTTGAGTTCCTCTTGTTCTGGCTGCTTCATGGCCCAAAATGCTCTCCTTCATCCAAAAATCAAGACATTGACACTGGGCTATTAAAAAAAAAAAAAGGACAGCTTCCCCTGCAGAGTCTAGAAAATGGAGAGAGAAGGGCTGGAGAGGTGGCTCGGTGGGTAAGAGTATCCGAGTCTGGACCTAAACACCCACATGAAAAGCTGGGTGTCATAGCACACACCTGGAACCCCAGGGCTGTGGGAGGCAGAGTCAGGATTGCTTGGCCTTTCTGGCTGTCATCTTAGCTCCAGGTTCACAGAGACCCTGTCTCACCAGAACGAGGCGAGACTGGGTAAGATCAGACACTTAGCATCTTCCACTGACCTCCACACTGGTGTGACAGGTACACGAACCCACACGTACAACACTACATATGCACAGATGTAGAGGGAATGAGGGCATCTCCCAGGCCTACTTCCATAAGCCTCCTTCCAGGCAGGGTAGCAATGGCTGGGGACACGCTTAGAAGCTCAAGGAGGCAGGCACCTTCAGGGATAATCCTATGGGCAGGGCCCCTCACAGTGTCCTTTCCTTTGGATGTGGCTAAAACTATTTGGGGAAAAGAAACCAAGTGGACCCAGGAGTATTCACATCTGCCATCTTTTTCTTCTTGAACCATGACTTTAAACTGATCATGCTCAGTCATGTGCATCTTAAAATGATCATGCTCCAGAATGAGCCTGCCCTGAAGCACTTTTCCATCTGAATGTGTATGGGCTCTCTAGATAAAAGCCATCCCTCCCTCACTCCTTTGTTTCTTCTTACTTTCCTCTGGTATTAAACCTCTCCTCTCTCTCTTAGCTTTTGCCCATGGTTTTTTTTTTCCTGCCCATTCAATCCACTGTGTTTAGTCACAGCACGGAGTAGCCATGTGTCCAGAATAGAAAGGTATATCTAAGGAAGAAAGTGTGCCCTGAGCATACTGTGTTAGAAGATCATCCCACGCTACAACTGCCAAAGAGACCTAGGAAAACACGCCCATCCCTGAAGACCTGGGAAGGGGTGTTTTATCTGTGGCTGTTTGGGGGCGTGGTTTTGGAAGAGTAAGGGGTTACAAATGGTTGTTCACATGTTTGTCCCATCCATCCAGAAGTAGCTGGTACAAATTCTACCAGCTGCAGAGGGCAGGGTACCACCCAGTGGCTAACCCAGCACTGAGGGATGACAGTAGAGGCTAGTCATCCAGAGCTGAACCCAGTGTGCCTGCAAGAGACTAGGGCCAACAGTACCATCAGGAAAAGAGAGGGTTCGTCACCTCGTTGTGTCATTCTGTTCTTCTGCAAAGAGGAGAAAGTAGAATCCACAGAGCTAAAAGCAAGTGGTTGTTGATGGCTCTTCTGCTTTCCTTCCACTACTGTGGTAAAGCCCCCACCAAAAGCAACCTGGGGAGGAAGGAGTTTATTTCAGCTTCTACGTCATCACTGATGAAAGCCAGGGCAAGGACTCAAGCAGGAATTGAAGCAAAAACCATGGAGAAACACTGCTTGCTGGTTCCGTTACAGGCCCATGCTTAGCTAGCTGTCTCAATGTAACCCAGGACTGCCTGCCTAGAGATGGTGCTGCCCACAGTGGGCTGGGACTCCCCAATCAATTAGACATGGCCGTGGGCCAATCTGATCTAGGCAATTCCTCAGCTGAGGTTTGTCTTCTTGGATGACTCTAGGTTGTGTCAAATTCACAAGGCTGATAGGACAACCGTGAGCTGGGATGAGGACAGAGGAGGAGGGCGGGAGACACGAGGAAACAGACTGGATGCTGCATTGGGCGCTGACTGGGCTACCTTGGGCGAGTCTCTTAAGTTCACTGAGTCTATTTGATTGTCAATAAAATGAGGATGACTCTTGACAGGTAAAGATGAATGAGGTAAGGCATGTGATAGTCCTTTATAAAGCGCCTTGTCAATAAAAAGAATGAGATTCATTCTCCTTTAATAAATAGATATGACTAATGTTATCCATAAACTGTTGTGTAGATGTTCGCATATAACTGCACCCCACTGTCAAATTCCACTCTGGCACAAGTCCTGCTGGGCCCCCCAATATAAGCTGTGGCCAGAGAACCCTCTGACCTACACTCTCCATAGGTCAACTCGGAGGTGATAAATCTTTTGTATCGACCCAGAAGAAGGCTTCAGCAACAAAGACCAATTCAGTGCCTGAATAAATTACAAATTGTCCCTGTGGCAAATTCCTCAGGCTACACAAGGCATCCCAGTTCTTCAGATGGGAAGGGAAGAGCCCGGCTGGACCTGAGCCCAACTGTGTCCATCCGGCCTGGGAAAGGCGGAACACACCCCAGCTGACCACATGAAACAATCTCTATGAGACCCAGATGTCTGGTGGGCGTGGTTCTGTTTAAGAGCCTCTGTGTCTGCTCCACAAACTCCTCCTTCCACAGTCTATCTGGCTCAGTGGCCTGAGGGAGGTGTTGTCGGTGTCTGGGTAGCAGTACGTGAGGGCTGGATTTCTCCCAGTGTCTGGGTAGCAGTACGTGGGGGCTGGATTTCTCCCAGTGTCTGGGTAGCAGTACGTGGGGGCTGGATTTCTCCAAATGGCCATTGTCTTCCGTGCCTGCTGAGTGCTGCCTCCTTAGCTAATGGTTCTTATTTAAATTAAAGTGAGTTAAAATCAATTTTGGTTGGGGAACTCCGAAGCTCCCTCATGAGATTAAGTGGAAACACCCTAGGGTGATATAAAATTGAGGCTGGACACCACTGCATGGGCGTACTGTGCTAAAGGAGCTGAAGGTCAGGGGTTCAGTCCCTTCATGAAAGGAACAGTTCATTTCACTCTGCCTTGTGGCCTCAGAGGCCACCCTTAACCTTGGCCATCTGCCTCTGAGAAGAGCCTTCAGTCACCAACAGGACAAAGTGAGAGGGATGGACCTGACCCATGCAAACCCATCAACCCCATTAGAAAGACGACCCAAAACATAACCCTTGATCATGTGCCAGCATTTTTCATTCTGCAGGTGAGAATTATTACATTTATGTTAGCACAAGCACATCAAAATACAGACGGGACCAATGAATCAGATGTCCTGGAATCCAGGATCGCTAAGGCCTGGGTCTTAGCTCCTGAGTTCGGCTAACTGATAGACAGGAAGCTAAACAAGTGTGATACGTACATGATGGCTACCCTGTCAGTTTTATTTAACCTTAAGAGGGGCACAACTGGTGTGGATAACTACAACCAACAGATAATACAGGGAGGGGGCTGGAGAGACGACTCAGCAGTTAAGAACTCCTGCTGCTCCTGCAGAGGACTGAAGTTTGGTTCCCAGGCCCCAAAATTGGAGGCTCACAGCGACTTGTAACTCTAGTTCCAGGGGATCTGATGTCCTCTTCTAGCCTCAGTGGGTACCTGCACACACACACACACACACACACACACACACACACACACACACACACTCCTCCTCCTCATCATCACCACAACGTGGAGAACTAGAGCTCTAAACAGTCATTATTCAAAGCCCCCGTGGATTCTTCATCCTCAGAGTTTCAGATTTATCTCCCAGACAGCCCTCCTGCCTTTCTATCCATGAAGGCATCATCTCATTGAAGAGGGAAGTCATCTGCATCCTTGGAATAATTTGATGTTCATACATCAGTGGGAAGACTGTGTCATCTGGTTTTCTTGAGGGGCTCCCTCCCAGGGCATGCTCCAGTGGGTGGGCCTCTCCTCTCACATCTCTTTCCTTGAGCACATCTATGCTTGACCCATGACAGAGTCTGCTATTGCACAAGTGAGGAATGGGTCACAAGTTACTCACTCTTTGCAAAGCAAGAGTTTGGATGCCTGAGTAATCTGGGAATCCATTCACTGTTTCCAACAAGTATTTGTTATATGTTGAACAACCTGTGCCATCCTCCTGACCAACGGCTAGCAAGCCACACAGTCTGTCTTCATGTCGCTACAGTCTAGCCAGTCGGTTAAAGCCTCAAGACTAGATCAGTCACAACTCACACACTATAGTGCTAACAAAACCCCAAAGCAATATGGTTTGGCAGGGTGGGGCAGTCCACACCTTCAATCCTAGCACTCAGGAGGGTGAGGCAAGATCACCATGTGTGTAAAGCCAGCGTGGTGTACATTCAAGTTTCAGGCCAGCTAGGACTATATAGCAAGACTTTGTCCTTCTGTCTCCACACCCTTCCCAAGAATACAGTTCAGATAAGATGGGATTTTATTGTCCCTTATACACAAAGTGGAGAGTGAGCAACAGAGATGGCCTACCTTCCCTGTTCTGACTCTGAGCATGTGCTCTTCATCAGTTAGCCCACGCTCGTTCACCACCATTTCCACAATCTAGCATGGAAAAGAGAAAGGTAGGTAGGGCGGTTGATCCATTTGGACAGTCTATTGGATTGGATTCAGAAACACTTAGGTATGCTTAATCTGTGGTTCTCAGGCCACCTAAGTCTCAGGATTGATACAAATGCTACCCAACACATTTGTAGATGAAGATGTCATGTCACAATGGTGAAGGATTGTGCACTGTTGAGCCCTAGGGCAATAGTGAGGCCCATCTTTGGATATGTCTGTGAGAGTGCTTCCAGAGGAGAGACACCCCAAGTGTGAGTAGCATTATCTCATGGGCTTGGGTCTCAGAATGAATAAAAAAGAACCATGACTTCCTCACCATCATGGACTGTACCCTGGAACCATGAGCCAAATAAATCTTTCCTCGTTTGAATTGCATAAAGTTGGTTATTTTGGCCACAACATAAGAAAGAAAACTAATACAATTTCTGAATTGAAACTTTCACTAGCAAGATTCAGAAAGACCTACCCCAAGATCATAGAAGCGACAAATCGCTGCCAGGGGGGTGGATTCTGATCATCAAGACTGTCTGAAGATCTCCAATCTCAGAGCTGCCTGAAAGTCCCACAGAGAACTCAGGGTTCAAGCATTCATGAACCATGAATCATAAGTAAAATCACCAATTCTGGGGTGGGCTTTCAGTGGTATAGCTGATTTTAAAACATCCACGTTCTTGTAAGTAACCCTCCACACAGTCCTGTAAGTGAGCCCCGTGAACTCATCGGTCCAACAAGTGGACTACGGTGTAACTGTCACTTTGGTCTATCATCAGTTCCCTATCTGGGGTGTGTGTGTGTGTGTGTGTGTGTGTGTGTGTGTGTGTGTGTGTGTGGTCTCTGTAGGGAAAGTCTTGCACAACACATAGCCCCACCACCTCCACACAACACATAACCCCACCTATTGGAAGCCACGCTATTTTTCCTATGACCTGCAGAAATCTAGGAGAAGCATTTTCCTGAGGTAGCCAGCTGCCTGGCTGTACTTGAAATCACTGCGGATGAAGGTGGGATGCTAGGGAGAACAGGGGGAGGAGGCATCTCCAGTGAAGCGAGTAGCCAAAGGCTCCAGCTCTCCAAATCAGATGAGAAGGTCAAAGCTGAACAGATAGGGAGAGCTACAAATGCACAGAGCTGGCAGGGGAAGGCTGGAGGAAGGAGGAATGATGTCAGAGAAAACTGGAATGCTGGTTCTGAGGCTGATACAAGTGTCACCCTTGGGAAGGACGAAAGGACAGGACTCAGAGGCAGATCAGACTTGATGAGCTCCTAAAGACTCATGTTCCAAGACTGTCCGAATGCAAAGTTCTAAGAAGATCTCTGGTGCTGCCTATTTGTGATGCCAACTCATTGCCTTGCCAACCATTCTCACAGCCATGTTGGTGCTGATGCTGATGATGGAGGTCTGGATGCTGATGCATGGGTTTCCTCACTGGAGCAGCCCTGGATTCCCTTAGCATCCTCAAACAAAGGTACCAAAAAAGTGAAATCTTTAATTAGTGCCATACTAATTAGTCAAGAGAGGAATTCCCAGCAAAGAGCCCCAGGTGTTTGGAAGTGGAGGCAAGTAAGAGCCAAGCCACCCCCATGGAGTGTAAGCCTGGGACTCAGCAGGACTCATCTTCTAGCTTGGCCGCGAACATGTTACAGATTCACAAAATGCTTCCACAATACAATGCTTCAGCCCCTGTGCTGTTGTGAAGCGTGGTAGCTTCTGGAACTATTCTCTTCATGCAGGAGAACAAGACGGGCCATGTGCTAAATGGTTGTGAGAACTTAACACAAGCTGGAATCACCTGAGGAGAGGGAACCTCAACTGGGGCATTGCCTCCATCAGATTGGCATGTAGGCATGTCTGTGGGGCATATTCTTGATTAATAATGGATGTTGGAGGGCTCAGCCCACTGTGGTAGGGAAGACCCTCTTCCTAGGTTTCTGGAGGCCCTAGGAAATAGGATGGTTTCCAAGAGGTAGAGCTATGAGTTGTCTGAGACTTTTCCTGAGGAACACACACAGACACACAGACACACACACACACACACACACACACACACACACACACACACACACACACACGGCGGGTGGGGGGACCTACTCATCTCAGATAGGGAACTGATGATAGGCCAGTGTAACAAGTACACCACAGTCCACTTGTTGGACCGATGAGTTTACTGGGCTCACTAACAGGAGTGTGTGTGGAAGGTTATAGAAGCATGGATGAGTTGAAAGCAGCTGTACCACCCCTAGACTGCTGATCCTGGAGTGTATAAGAAAGCAGGTCGAGCAAGCCATGATGAGCAAGCCAGTAAGCAAAATTATTCCATGACCTCTGCTTCAATTCCTGCCTCCAGGTTCCTGCCCTGCTTGAACTCCTGCCAACTTCCCTCCATAATGGACTGTGATGGAGATGTGGACGCCAAATAAGCCATTTCCTCCCCAAGTTCCTTTTGGTCATGGTGTTTATCATAGTAACAAAAGCCCTAACTAAGACAGGCCGTTTATCCATGCCAGGTTGTCACCCACTGCTGAGGCTGGCCCAGATGCCCTCCTCCCCAGAGATCCCACCCCTGAGTTCACCTCTCTTGCATAAAATGCAAGCCAGTTTATTTCTGGGATTTTTTTCTCCCACACCATTTGGCGCACTGTGCAGTGATGTCTGATCTGCCTCTGAGTCCTGTCCTTTCATCCTTCCCAAAGGTGACACAGTGCTACTTTTCTATCACTGTGATAGAACAGCATGGCCAGGAAACTTGATTGGACTCTTGGCTCCAGAGAGTTAGAGCCCATGGTCATCATGGCAGGAAGCATGGCAGCGGGTATCCAAGCATGGCACTGGAGAAGTAGCTGAGAGCTTACATCTGACTCACAAGCAAGAGGCAGAGAGAGCTGACTGGGAATGGCGCGGACTTTTGAAACCTCAAAGCCCAACTCCCCAGTGCTCCAATAAGGCCACAACTGTTAATCCTTCCCAAAGAGTTCCCCCAACTGGGGGACGATTTCAAGCGTTCAAATATGTGAGTCTATGGAAGCCATTCTCACTGAAACCAGCCCATGCTCTAATACAGTCAGCTCTCAGAAGTGTGTTCCATCCATCATCCAAAACCCTTAATAGGTCAAGCGGACAGAGTGGAAGGTGACGTTTTCTCTCTTTGGGAGTGGGTCACAATGGTCGTCTCCCTTGAAAGATTCAGGAGCAATCCATTTTCTATCTGTGTTTTTGGTGTGCTGTTGCTATGGAGAAGGAAGCACACCAATACTCTGGGAACACTGATGGGGATCACTTGTGGGAAATATTCATGGCACACTCACAGGGAGCACTTGTGTGGGAACATCAATGAGGAGTATTCAAGGGAAGCACTTGTGGGGATTATTCACGGAGCACTCAAGGGGAACACTCAAACGGAACATTTACATGGACCATTCATAGGGAGCATTCACAGAGGACCATTCATGGAGAGCACATACAGGGAGGATTCATGGGGAGTATTCACGGAGCACTCAAGGGGAGCACTTGCAGAGAGAACTTATGAAGGAGCACAAATGGGAGTGCTCATGGGGAAAACTTTCATGGACCACCCATGGAGAGTACTCCTGGAGGAATACCTCCAGCAGCCCTCACTAGCAGCACGTACTGGGAGTGCTCAAAGGTACCAGCATGCCTTACTGAAACCACTCTGTTACTACATGGAGGCTTTGGACAGGCCTCTCCTTAAAATTCTCACCCAGAAGCCCTGGGCCCCATGGAACTAAGTCAAATCTCAACCCTGGAGTTCTCCCTGGGACATGCAATCCAGACATTACTCCGAAACTCCTCCTCCTTCCTCCCTCTTGCCCCTCCCTCTCATCCCTGGCTCTCCTGCCTTCCCTCTCTCCCTCTCCTCATTCCTGCATGCCCCTCCTTCCTCCTGTCTCCTTTGCATGTTCCCGTGCCTCCTCCTGAGCACCTCTAATTTAAGAGCTCACTCTTCCAGTTTCTTTCCTATGTGCATGCCCAGTCCCATGGCTAGCACGGCCTCCCTCAGGGTGGCTCCCTTCCCTTCGGACTCTCCTGAGTGTGCTGCCCGTCTGCACTGGAGCATCTGCTTGGCATGTCTAGTAGAATGTGTGTGAAGGAGGTCTCTGACTTCCCTAGTCAGCACATCTCTGGGGCTGGCATTTTCCCACATGCCCCAGACATAACTCCGATGTCCAACCTCGATCTGTTGGCAAATCTTATTGGCTGTATCTGCAAAAGAGATCCAGGCTGTATCTGCAAAAGAGATCCAAACCTGACCTGCTTCCACCCTGGCCGGAGACAACTTCCGCTTTCCCCGGATTGTTCCCAGAGCTCTGGAATCTGTGCCCTTGCTCCCACCACTCCTCTCTCAGCTGTGCAGCCGGAAGGTTGCTGCTAATGCCGGAAGCAGACCGTGTCACATCTGCATATAAGAGATGGTTGCCACCTCCATCGGAGGAAGACCAAGGGCTCAAGATGGCTCTGTCTTAGTCACTGTCCTATTGCTGTGAAGAGACACCACAACCAAGACAACACTTATAAAGGAAAGCATTTGATTGGGGCCTGGCTTACAGTTTTAGGGACTTAGTCCATTATCATTGTGCCAGGGAATATGGCAGCAGGCAGGCATGGTGCTGGAGAAGCAGCTAAGAGCTACATCCTGATCCATAGGCAGAGAGAGAGACAGACAAACAGAAAGACTGGGTCTTGCATGGACTTTTGAAACCTGAAAGCCTACTCACCTCAGTGACACACTTTTTCCAACAAGGCCACACCTCCTAATCCTTCTCAAATAGTGCCACTCCCCGGTGAGTAAACATTCCAATATATGAGCCATTCTTATTCAAACCACCACATCCTCCAAGGCCTTGGTGACATCCCATGCCTTTCCCCTCTGCCTTCTTCTCATACCCTCGGTTCTCTCCATTACCAGCAGCTGACCTGGCCTGGGGCCTTTGCCCAGTAGTCTGCTAGACTGGCTCTCTTTCACCTTCAGCTTTGGGTCAACCATCTTGTTTGCAGTTCTTGCCTCTCTCACCCAGAGGAGATGCTCTAGGACAGCAGCCACATTTGCCAAGCACTGGTGTCCCCTCCCTGCTTTCGGTCTGCTGTGATGGAAATAGCTGTCCTCTGCCACATGCTTTCACCCTCGTGATGTGAGCTGCTCAGCCATACCTTCTCCCTGCATTGGACCTGTCTTCCAATAGTCTTTCACCCACAGCCTCCATATGCACCGGTTCACAATGTCTGATCCTTTGAGTCCCATCTTACTTCCCTCAGAGGCTCTTTTCTTACCAGCTCAATATGCTTGTGAAACACACGTGTGGTCCTCTGTGCATGCCTCAGAGGACATAAGAGTGTTGCAGACTGCAATGTCCCCTCCAAAAGATAGGTTAGTTGCCTGATTCTGGTGCCTAGAGCTCACCCGTCTGGATGAGGATGGACCTTCTACCCAATGCGTGATAACAGAGGCTGAAATGGAAGGGAGGGAACAGAAGGTCAAGGGTTGCCAAGGATCCCTGGGTGGAGGCAGGAAAGAGGCTCCTCTAGAACTTTGGGAAGGGGCATGGTCCTGTGACAAACTAGATTCCTAGGCTCCAGAAATGTAGAGAATAAATATGTATTGTGATGTCATCCAGTTTGTGACCATTTGCTGCCCTAGGTCTGGAAAACCACACGCAGCTTGCGAGAGAGGCTTGCCCTCCCTGGGCTTCGGTGCCTCCCTAAAGACCCCAATAAAGCTATGCAGAGCCCTCCGCCTCCCAGGCCCCACCTTTGCACGGTTGCAGCCATTGAGCCGCCGGGGAAGGCCTTGCCACCTTCCCTTCAGCTTAGACTGCTGCCTCCTTCCAGCTCAGAGTCCCCACTGTAAGACCGGTTTTTTCCTTGTTTCTTGGAAAGCACCTTCAGGACTCATTCAAAAAACCAACCAACCAACCAACCAACCAACAGACAAACTGTGAGTCCTGTGCAGGGCCTATTTAAAACAAATCACCAGCTCCAGTCCCAACAACAAACCGGAAGCTGCTTGGGTCTTGGCAGACAAGAGTAGAGCTCTGTGCAGACACAGGCTGCCGGCTGGGGAGGTCCCCCAGCACCTGGTCAGCGTGTTCCTCTTGCTCACTGGGTGGCTGCCTCCCCATCACATGGCCCCCCATGGAAACAGAGCTGCGCAGTGTCAGACTGGGGTGCCCAAGCAGCTTTGATGTAAGATTTAGTGCCTTGGCAAGCAGGCAAGCTCCGTTGGAACCCAAGGTGACTTTTACCCAGAAATCCCCAACCACTGGTTCTAGCTGGGCTGAGGTGTCTGCAGAGCTCTCCAGGACGCCTTCAGGGCACTGGGCATAGAGAGTTCATGGAGAACCGAAGTCTGGGAATAGAGCAGAAGGCTGTGCCCGGCTGGGGCTCAGCAGGACCAAGTGCTTCTTTTAGTCCATCTGGAACATTGTCTTCAGTGGGCTGTGAAAGTGAAAGGACTGATAGCCCGATACTTCGTTCACTCCTCAGCTCTCCTCTCCTGTCCCCTTCCCTCCTTCCCCCTCCATTTTTCTCCGTTCTTCTCTCCTCTCCCTCCCCTCCCCTCACTTTCTTTTCCCTTCCTTTTTTCTCTTTTCTTCCAGACAAGATCTTGCTTTGTAGCCCAGGATAGCCTTGAACTCACTTGGTACCCTCAACTGGCCTCAAAGTCAAAATTCCCCTGCCTCAGCCCAAGTCCTGGGATTACAGATGCGTACTACCATGTCTAGCTCACTCATCGTGTACACTGTTGAGCCCATCTTTCTTGAATATTTATCAAAATAGGGGGGAAAGGATGGATGGATGAAAACAAATTGACCAGGTAGATGAGTAAATAAAGCAGCTGTTTAAGGAAACCCTAGAGCTGAGACAGATAAAGGGCCCTTCTGAAAAAGCTGCACTCAAGCTGCGAGTTCAAGGAGACGAAGGTGCAAAGGTCCTGAGGCAGGACAGAGTTCTGCCAGTGTGCAGAGATGCAGTGAATGGAGACACAGAGTGAGAGGGGAGGGGCTGGGGAAGTGGGTGGGGCCAGACCAGGCAGCACTCTTCTCCACATTTGGGTTTTATGTACATATAACAGGACACTACAAAGGGGGTTCAGTGGAGAGTGGGTTGTATGGACATGATACACCCACTCTTTCCCATCCTTTTCTCCTCTTCTCCATCCCCTGTCTTCCTTCCCCCTCCCCTCTCCATCTCCTCTTCCTCCTCCTTTTGCGGGTGTGTGCATGTGTGTGTGTGGGGGGGGGGGTTGTACCTGTGCACCCATGTGTACAGTCCAGAATGGGGTATGTGCATGTGGGGGGTGGGAATGTACCTGTGCGTGTAGAGTCCAGAGTGGACTTCGGGTGTCTTCTCAATCTCTTTCCACCTTATTCTCTGGCAGTGTTTCTCACTGGACCTGAAGTTCACCATTCCAGCTAGACAAATGGGCCAGCGAGACCCCAGGATCTGTCTGTCTGTCCTCCCAACTCAGCATTGTGGTTATGGACACACACCATAATGCCCGACTTCTATGCAGATACTGGGAGTTAGTCCTCATACTTTCAAAGCCATCAGCTTACCCATCGATCCATCTCCCCAAATCCTCCATCCCTCCATCCTTCCTTTCCTCCCCCAGCTTCCCTTTCCCCACTTCCTTCTCTTCTCCCTTCCTCTCTTCTTTCTCCTTTTCAATCCCCTACCCACACAGCTTGGTGGACAGTTGGCTACAGGTTGAGGGTGAGGTCTCCTTTTCACATGATAGGGCCACCCCTTCATCTTGTGATGACCAGGGGACAGTCCCCAATGGCTGGGGTCCCCACAGCGTGGACAGCAGCTGTAAGCCAGCTCTCAGGGCAGTGTGTACATAGTGGTAGTGGTGGTGGGCAATCAAGCCATGACTGTAGCACTTACAGTTTCTGGGGGTTTTGTTAGTTAGTTTGTTTGTTTTATTCGGTTTTTTTGTGTGTGTGTTTTTGTTTTTTGAGACAGGGTTTCTCTGTGTAGTTTGGTCCCTGTCCTGGATCTCACTCTGTAGACCAGGCTAACCTCGAACTCATAGAGATTCGCCTGACTCTGCTCCCAAGTGCTGGGATTAAAGGCATGCGCCACCACCGCCCGGCTTGCACCTAGAGTTTCTGTACCATAAACTCTCCCACCATGGTCACTTTCTAAGCTAGCAACCATTAACAGGCTTTGAAGTTGTGGTTGGTTAATGAGTCAGCTGTGAGACAAGGTTTCCAGGGGCTGAACCATCTCTCTAGTTCAGCTCCTCAGCGTGCATGGCCACCCAGTTCAAAGCAGAGACTCCCTTCTGGCAACATCGTGAAGGATCTCCGTGATTCATCACATGCTCAAGTATCTCGATGTTAACCTCAAAGCTGAGTCTCCTACACAAGCAGCTTCTCTACTGACCAGGGAGGCCAGCCTGTCACGGCATTTCTGTGAGGAGACTGGGGAGTGAGGGAACTGGAAGTGTCTCTGCTCTGCTGCTAATGGGCCCAGTGACCTCAGGCAGTTACCTAATGTCCCGGGGTCTCCCATCTCCGCATCTTCAAGATGAGGAATGGATGACCTGACCTTCACTCCTCAGGAACCAGCTGGTTAGTAGACTGCAGACTGGGCGCATCACCGTGGTTCCTGGACAGGCTTCAGGCTGGGCATTGGTGCAGGGAAGTTGGTTGCTGTGACAGAGATGTATTTCTGCTAAGCTAGAGCCGTTTGTCACTTGGCACTTCTCCATATACTATGACTCAGCTGAAAGTCATGGGAACAGAGTAAAGGTGGACAGAGACAGTTCCAGAAAAGCTGTGAGAATCAGGGGTGGGTGGACATGGGTAATGCAGACCCACAAAAATTCAAGATGGCTGCCAGAGCTGTATCAATACCTCAGTTTACCACCACACGGAAGGCTCCTTTTGGTTTCCTCTGGTCAATAACACTGTGTTCAGTGACTGTGGTGTCTGTGCCTTGTAGAGGTGCTGAAGAACTTCCTTGAGTGTCCCCTAGTGCCCCTCCTATGGGAAGGTCCCAACACAGTTCTGTGACTTTGTGGAAGTTGGGTATGTCTACTACTTCAGACCATGTAGCCTGAGAGGTCAAGAAGGGAGTCTTTACCCAAGATGCTAGATCTGCCCTTGCAGGCAAACGTTTATTCATTCCCCCCCACTCCCCAAGATGCCTTCCCTGACTGGTAGGCAGCACCCCTCACATTCTGTTTCACGACATGTCTTCTTTCTATTGGGAGACAGAGGCTAGGCAGGGCACTGGAGATATTTAAAAGCCTGGGGCTGGGGAACTGACTCTGGGTAAAATCCATGCTGTACAGGTACAAGGACCTGAATTCAGATCTCAACATCCACTTAAAAACTTGGCATGGTATGGTGATATTTTATTTGTATTAAAATGTTATTTGTATGTTAATATATAAAGTTGCTCGGGGTCAGAGCTATTAGCAAGCCATAGGAAAACAGGGCAGTGGTGGCGTACGCTTGTAATCCCAGCACTTGGTAGGCAGAGCTGGGTAAGTCTCTGTGTGTTCAGGGATACAGCTATTATTGGATACACATGCCTTTAATCTCAATATCAATCATGGAAAACCTGGAGGCCTATACAGACAGGCCGTGATGAGGCAGTCATGTGGTTGGGTTTACAACCAATGAGAAGGCAGAACAGGAACTCTATATAAAGACTTTAACACAGGGGTAGCTCTGGTTCGGAGAGGTAGGACCACCGCAGGAGGAAGGGTAAGGCTTTAGCTCTTAGCTCTGACCTCTTGGCTTTCTTCTTTGCATTGGTTTTGTGTTTCTTATT